>NW_012098244.1:324414-327241 GCF_000951045.1 Mandrillus leucophaeus
ACTCCTATTCAACATAGTGTTGGAAGTTCTGGCTAAGGGCAATCAGGCAAGAGAAAGAAATAAAAGATATTCAGTTAGGAAAAGAAGTCAAATTGTCCCTCTTTGCAGATGACATGATTGTATATTTAGAAAACCCCATCATCTCAGCCCCAAATCTCCTTAAGCTAATAAGCAACTTCAGGAAAGTATCAGGATACAAAATTAATGTGCAAAAATCACAAGCATTCTTATACACCAGTAACAGACAAACAGCCAAATCATGAATGAACTTCCATTCACAATTGCCTCAAAGAGAATAAAATACCTAGGGTATTTGTTTTCAATGTGTCAAGTAGATGAGAAAGCCCTGAGAAGCCAGCATCAGCAGGCCAAGTGCATGCAAAGCTCAAATATTTAAAATATTTTACACAGAATCACTTCACAAAAGACCAGGCCAATATTTACCAGTATGATGCTTTCAAAGTTACTACTGTATTAGAATTGGAGAAGATTGCTTATTGGCTTATATATTTTTAATGCCAGTCATTAGAAGCCTAAATTTACTCCTGGTATCTTTTAATAAAGAAATCTGAAACATTCTCCTTGATAAATTTGTCACTGAACTGTATATTTATTTCTAATCTAGTAACTCAAAAATACCTTACCCTAAACATTATCAGACCAGATCACATTATTCCAAGATTAAATACTCTTGAAAACATTTTTGAACGAGAATTTAAAATGGTACTTCTAGATCAAATATACATATATAAATCAGTTTTAATCTATATGAATAAATGTTAGCTGCATGTAAGTTGACATTATCCTTCCCAGTTCTGAGTAACCTTCAAATTTGAGAAGATCGTATAGCAGTTATCTTTGTCAATACAGCCAAGTATATCAAAATACAATGAATAGCCTGTTCAGTATTATATATACACCTGCTGTTTAATATTTGAAATTCTTGTCAGAGAAGTATTTGCAATTTGGTAGTAGAAAGTGTAAATTATGCTGATTTATAATGTTACCATTGCAACAAAATGCATAAAGACACATACAACAGCAATATTCACACAGATGGTCTTAACTGTCAATGCACAAAAATAGTAAGCACAGAATTATCAAAAAATCAAGATGAATTATATGTTGCAATGACTTATTAGGGAACTGAGGCTTTTTGAAAAGAAAGAACATATTTTTTCTTTGCCTGAAATTTTCTTTCCTCATTTTTTTAGCACAACTAATTTTCACTCATCCAGTTTGACTTAATGCATCAATCATCTATTACAAAAACATAGACTCCCCTTCATTTCTCTGTGACACATTGTCCTATGAAACTATTGCCATTATCTCTCTAGCCTTTTTTTTCTTGTTTTTCCAATGGGATGAAAGTTACTTGAGGACAGGTGCTTTGTATGCTTAACACATAGCATCCTGCCTAGCATATGGTAAGCTTTACATAAATATTAACTAAATCAATACTGATACATTTCTTACTTTCACAGATATAGTAGTTTGAGAACAATGTCAGTTCAGAAATAGTTGGCCTGTTATTTGTTAAACCTACACTACATATTGGCCATTGTGCCACTAGGTGATGTAAAATCCCCACGTGCTGTGGCAATTATCTATTTATTGCATCTCATCAAATTCATTCTTTTTTACCTTGCCTTATGATCCTTGAGTGAGACTCTCCAAACATTGCCTTATTGAGATGTGGCTTGGCACAGGTTTTTGTCATTAGAGCATCCTGAATGAAAACTGCAAGGACAATGGAGGAAAGAATTTGTATCTTGAATTCTTTCTGTCTCTGTCTGTCTCAGTCTCTTTCTGTCTCTCTCTCTCTCTTTTATTTCTCCCTCTCTTCTTCTTTTTCCCCCTAAATACATATAACAATGCTTTCCCAAATATAAGTAAATCTGCATATAATAAATTTATTAAATTATACTAAATAAACCTTAAGTGTGCGGCAGAATGAACATACAAGATGAGGGTTTTTTTTTTTTTTTTAGATTTTAATAATTCTAAAATACAACTGCTATGTTTGCTTTTCTTCCTTTCCTGCCTATGCCACACAATTAACAATCATTGTGATGTTCATAGAGGCAAAGCACTAGGTCAGAGGTGAATTGCATCAACTTTAGAAGCTGAGGTATGAAAAAGACTTTATTAAACATTTGCAAGAACAGATTAATTTTTAAAATGCATACAGATTCTATAGGTAAGAACCTACCTGTCAAACCTAGATTATAAACATTGAGGATTTAGTTTATCAGTTTTCTAAGCATGCACCAACCACTAAGGGCAAACTTGATTACAGCACAATAAGTGAATGAATAATTTGCCATGTAAAAAATATTTTCACCTTTTATCTAGAAAGATAAAATTCCTTGTAATTGTGAGTAACATCTATTGCTCTTTTGAAATCCAATGGAAGCTAATTGTTGTGTTAAACAGGAAATCACCTGGGCAGAATGAAAGTCCTTCACTATTAAAAGCATCAATTAAAGAGTCAAGGATGATTGACAAAGCTATTAAATGCTGAAAATATGTCATTTAAAAGGTAGAAGTTAAAAATGAATGTACAAAATCTATGAAATTGAGAACATTGAAGCTAGTGAAAATTGGAATAAATTACAAGGGAGAAATTAAACATGAAACTAAATACCTGTGAATTTGGGACCTGTTGGTGAACCTATTAGAGGACACTGAACTAGTCTTACACATCTGTAAAATTGATACAAGTCTGAGAAATGAAATGTGGTTTTACCAGGATCAGAAATTCTGCTAACTACATGACTCTATACATTTTATATATCTGAGACTGAGTTATTTGCAAGAAAGTAGA
>NW_012098244.1:327791-336651 GCF_000951045.1 Mandrillus leucophaeus
TAGCCGGGCGAGGTGGCGGGCGCCTGTAGTCCCAGCTATGCGGGAGGCAGGAGAATGGCCTAAACCCGGGAGGTGGAGCTTACGGTGAGCTGAGGTCCGGCCACTGCACTCCAGCCTGGGCGCCAGAGCGAGGCTCTGTCTCAGGGAAAAAAAAAAAAAAAGGAACTAACACACTAGGCAAGGATATTTGCCTCTTCTTTTATTATATATGATAGCCAGTCTATGTAAACACTTATGTAAGTATTTGATTAAGTGTACGGATTTTATTTTCTTACTAAAAAAAATTATCTGATGCAAAGATAAATAATAATAAGATATATCAAATCATTGTAGATATTTAAGGTGTACAACCTGACGATTTGCTATACCTCTTCATTGTGAAATAACCATCACAATCAATATAACTAACATTTCTATTACCTAAGATAAATACGTTTTTTATGTGTGTGATGAGATAACTTAGAATCTATTTTCTTAATACATTTTAAGTATACAACACAGTATTGTTACCTCTAGTCACCTTGCTATAAATTAGATCGCAGAACTTACAGGTTTTGGATATATGATCAACATAAGTTGATGTACTCCTTGACCCACATCTGAATCAATTATTTTTGGTTTATTTCAGTAAGTGCAATGAATCCGGTGAAACCCCGTCTCTACTAAAAAATACAAAAAAGTAGCCGGGCGAGGTGGCGGGCGCCTGTAGTCCCAGCTATGTGGGACTTCTTTGCGGGAATTTCTTATAAATGTTTATAATTTAATAGATTTATATGATCAATCTATTAAACTTATCATTTATATGATGACTGAGTTTCTTGCTCTCAGTAGAATAACAAAAAAATTTGTGTAAGTTTTTGTTTGCATACAACATCTTCAGAGCAACTTCTAAATTGGAAGAAACAAATTTTACTAATGAAAACAGTATACATACTTGCTGAAAAAAAGGTAAGACATATAAATTTTAACTGACAAGGATTTAAGTGGAAGAATAATCCATTTACTTATAATAAATTTACTTCTAATAGAAATACATTTTGTAGGTAATACGTTTTAAATATTAACTATATGATTAGTACTGACTACAATCTGTACAGATTCAGCCACTTGGTTTCTAAAGATCGAATAATTTTATTTATACACTTTCTAAAAATATGCAGCGTTAGCACCCATTTCTAAGAAACTGAGAACACCAAATACATTAATTGCTTTAGAAAAAAATCTACAGTATTCTTTTGATAAATAAGACAGATTATTTGGTCACTAATTAGGAGTGTACTCTTCTACAAGACTTTAACTTTGCACAAATTCTCAGTAAAGACTATTCATACAATGATAGCAAAGAATGTAAGTACTTATTGTTTGAAAGAAAAAAAATGAAATAGGTATGCCCTTAACATTTATAATAGAAATATAAAAACAGAATATCTTTAATAAAAAACAATCCATGCATTTTGTAGAGTAAAATATGCAGGTGCGTTAGAAAGAAAATAATTGTACAGTATGTTAAAAACTGACATGAATTTCAAACCACTTAAGCAAAAAAAAATTAGAGTAATTTTAATAGATGGATAAATTTATATGATGACTGAGTTTCTTGTTCTAAGCCCCGATTTCTTAATTTGTTTTTGAATGCATTTAAAACATAAATTTAATTTCAAATATTATTTAAGAAACAGTAGATAATTCTGTATAAGATCTATGTTTAGCCCGCTTAACTTGATCTACAAAGATTGAAGTTCAAATATTAAATGAATAAATAATCTGATTACTCTTTTAATATACATGAACTGATGTGTTATTCTTATTTCTAAAGAAATATGCTGTGAAATATACATGCATGCACATATCTATCTATCTATATCTCTCAGAAAAATTATTTTAAAATATATGTAATCAGCAGTGAACTGTTACATAATAGTAAATAAACGGCTCTTGGGGCAGGGGAGCTCCAAAACTATTTGCATGATTTTTCAATTTCCAAGCCAATTTTTATGGCCATTGTTACTCACCTTCCACAATACCTGAACATTTAACAATCAGGTTTTGCAAGGCAGTAACAACTAGTTCCAGTATACCACTCTATAATGTATAGAATAAAAATGAAATAGAGAAATTTATCTATTGGTTGTTAACTTTATTTAAAACATTTACAATAATTAATATTGGCAAATGAAAATAATATTACTAAGCGAAACACGATAAACCATTCTGAGCAATCTATTGCAAGGACAGAAAACCAAACATCGCATGTTCTCATTCATAGGTGGGAATTGAACAATGAGACCACTTGGACACAGGGTGGGGAACATCACACAACAGGGCCTGTCATGGGGTGGGGGAGAGGGAAGGGATAGCATTAGGAGATATACCTAATGTAAATGACGAGTTAATGGGTGCAGCACACCAACATGGTACATATATACATATGTAACAAACTTGCACGTTGTGCACATGTACCCTAGAACGAACTTAAAGTATAATAAAAAAAAGTGAATAGTATTCATAAAAACATAGAGGTCTTCAAATGTTTGACTTTAATTTGATATGCTATTTTCATCCATGTATTTTTCTTCTAAAATTTTTATATTCCATAGTTATTTCTACCAGTTTATTTTTTCTTTTTTTCTATATTTCTTTATATTAATTTTTAACACTCCTCTATTGAAAATAAGACAGTTTTAAAGAACAACAGTCTGACTCATTCAATTCTGCTATATTTTTTAGGCTTCAACTCAGCAGTGTTTCTTTTAGTGACCCTATAGAAACACATTTCCCAAAATATATTTATTTTATATGACAAATATTCAGTTTTCTACTTTTCAAGAATTATGTGCTAATTGTTAGGAGTTTAACTAAACTCAAGTTTTCTCAATATACTTTCTCATATCTAGTCCATTTTATAGTTTGTCCCTTTAAAATATGGTGTAGATACAATATGTAATTTATAATGGAATTTCTTAATTTTTATTTAATAGATCCAAGAATTATCAAGATTTCTGGGTCCCTTCTTAATAAACAAAATTGAAAATTATGCACTTAAATAATCATATGCCTATATATAGGCAACATGAATTAAAAATAAAGTTATCAATAAATTTATAAAAATTAAGAAATTAAATAAATTGATAAATATAAATTAGATCATTGTATAGCATTTATTAATTTCTATAATGTATTTCCTAAATGGGATGACATTCTGGTAATGACTACTCTTCTTGATCATGCAGAAAGTGTTTGTTGTAACAGAATTCTTCTACATAATGCAGACATTTTATGAATACTGTGCTTTGGAACTATTATTTTGTTGTTTTTGTAGAATGTAAAAGAAAATTTAGATATTCCCATATGTGATAGCCTGAATAAGATGGGTTAAAGACCTATATTTTAATGGAAGTATTCCAAAAATAATAATGGGGACTAATTAAAAAATATCACATGATGTGTCATGTCCAAAAATGAGTGTTCTCACAGTGTCAAGATTTAAAAGGTTTTTCTAATTAACTTACTAAATAAGTAGGAGTTTTTGTTTTTCATGATGTAACCATATTTCATATATGTATATGTGTATATGTGTGAATGTGTGTGTATATATATGTATGAATATATGTTTAGTGTGTGTATTTGTACATATATTCTCTGCTGAATACTTTTTTATTGAAAACATTCAACATAGACATTTCACAATGAACACAAAATTGTTATGTAATATTTCATTAAACTTACTTTGAACTTTGTAAGAAACCCAACATTCTATGTTTCTAACTGACATCAGTCAGGAATGAGAGACTCATATAATACAATTTTTGATTTAGGTTTGCCAATGTTGATTATTAACTATGCCATCTTAATTGAAACTAATCCAAAATCCATTTTTATGATGCATTTATTATCAGCAACATTTCTGAAATGCAATACTCTAAATCTTAAAATGAATTTACAAAAGAGACTTACAACAAATAATATTCGTAATTATCTGATGATTGCATACCTTGTAATAATTAGTCTGTTATTTTAAACTCAGTGCTTACTATACTGCTCTTTAATGGTGAACAATAATGTGAAGTTGTCAGAAACACTAATGGATCCAGAGTATACTCTGGGAATTTGCATTGCTTATGTTGTTTAAAATTATAATTGTGAATGTATTTTATTCTAGAATCTTTCATAAAATTGTATCAATACAGGAAATCTAAAAAGTAATTAGTACTTGCTGGCAAAATTCTATTTATGAAAATGGTGAACAGTAAAATATATTTACTATTTAATGCTAGTGAGAGCTAAGTATAATCCTCTATCAATATGCAAAACTCAGTTTAAAGTAAAACTGAAGTAATATTTCTCCGTTTGCATAGATGATAGTGTATCAAAATATTCTACCAACTCCTGGGCCTTTTTTGTTGCATCTTTCTGCTATTGTTATCTAGAAAGCCTAAGCTGTGATCCCTAAGTTTTAGTAAACTAATATATTTATAAAATATATATCTTCCCATCATTTACTTTGAATATATACTATCTTAATTAAATATATTTGTAACATTATGTCATATAAAATGTGTATACTCTTCAGATATCATGATTTGCTGCTTTTTATTTAGACAATATTGTATAACAATATTCTTGGAAGATATCTATGATTATACCTGCAAAACTGCAAATATCCAAAATCATGAGTGGTCCCTAAGACACCCACATTTCCACATATATAAGAACATAGTATTATATATAACGTATACAATATATATATAATAGAATATATGTAATATATATTCTAATACAGTCTTTTCAAATTCACTAATCTTTACCAGCATGATATCAAAATTATCAGTTCCATACTGTGTATTTTTAGCTATGTCCTTATATTTTGGTTTTTAGAATACTTGTGTCTTATGTCTTTCATGACTCTGCCTAACATAGTCAAGCTTTCCTTAAGCTTCTGAGCATAAAGAACATAGTTCTAACTGGTTGAATGTAGTTGTTCACTTATTCTATCATGTGTTTCATTCTCGTTTCAGTTTCCACTGATTGATACTTTTCCTGCTTCAATACAAGTCCAGTAATTGTTGATAGTATTCCATGCATTGCTAATTTTGCCTTGTTGGTAATTAGATATCTTAATGTTCCTATAAATATATATATGCTTTGTTCTGGGATGCAGTTGAGTTCTTTGGAAACCGTTTAATCTTTTTTGGGTTTTGCATTTAAGATTATACTTGAGTAAAATCCTAGAGGCACTGACTAAGGAAAATGTTGAATCACTGTTGTGGGAAAATCCTGATTTCTCTACCGGATGGCCCATAAATTATGAGATTTTTCTAGACTGGCTACTGAAAATACCAAATAATTCCATCCCTGGTGGGATCTGGGAAGTGTTCCCCATAGTCCTTTCAGATTGTTCTTTCCCTGTCCTTGGTGGAATCCTCATATTCACATGCTAAACGAAACCCAGTTTAAAAGTCCAGAAACCTGGTACAGGAATGTAGAAGTCTCTGCAGCTACGTTCTCCCTGTACTGTGTTCCATGTGCCTCCCCTATTTCTCCTTATTTTTAAGAAGCTGGAAATTATTCAGTATAACTCTTAATTTTTTCAGGTTTTTTAAAAACTGCAAATATAATGCTACCCATAATAATTTCAATATATTTATTTAACATTTATTTATCTATTGGTTTAGTTCTTACAACAGCATTTTCCTGAGGATTAAGTTTTTGTCAGCTCTCATTAATGAAAACATCCTAAAATTATCAGGATTTGCCTTTTGAAATATGCAAAGAGAAAGTAAATTATATAAATTATTTCATGAAAAATCAAATAATTGTCTACAAATGCTCTTAGTGTTTACATTAATATGATCAATTCTGGGAAAATAAAGGCAAAAATAACAACTAATAAAAATGAGAATTAAAAAAAAAATTGTACATACTCATCCTGCTATGAGCAAAAAGTTATTTTACTGAAGAGTCTAGAGGTAAAATTTTTAAACATCATAATCCCCAAATAACCCTTGATACCTTGACTCCTCATTTAGGCAATAGTGTCACTTCCAAAGTTCATAAACAGCTTTCATGTTTCATGTAATCACAATTGTTTTATGATTATGATTATTGTTATTTAATTCTTCCCCATAGGTATGTATGCATATCATACATGGTAAGCAAATTGTAAAGACTTTGGGGATAAAATATACATCTCACATTTTTTTTTCATTAGAGAAGAAAATGAGAAAGCTAATGAGTTACCCTAAAATTTGCAAATCTAAAATATTTATTTGGCAGATATATTTTAAACACATGTGTTATTTTATATTTTGCATACACATTTTCTTTGAACTCTAAGAAACATAATTTAGGAGTTTTGATCATGGCAGAGATACTTGTATTGAATATGTATTGAGCTGATAACAATAACCAACTCTGCATAAAACATAAAGCATAACTATTTAAGGAGACCCTACAGGAAGGAACTATAAGGATACCAACATTGAAGGAAGATAAGCAAACTCTGATGTGTCATATATAGCTATCCTCTCCTGAGAACACTTTCCAGATTATAGGCCTTTCTATTGGGGTATAAGGAAAAATAGAAAATGATACTTTTATTAAGACATAGGAATAATATTAGGTCAATTTTTAAGGTTGTCAGAAGTGACGTAAATTGAGGGAAGATTCCCAATTCTCCACCTCTTTCTTCTCTCAAAACAGAAGAGAGTCACAAAGAGTATATACATAAACTTTTCTCAACTCTATTTTGTACTCTTTAACTATTCATGCAAGTGAAAAAAATCCAAGGAATCTAGAAGGAATAGCAGCTGAGATATAACTTTTTATACATAACCTGTGCAGAGAAAAAATAATTTGAAGTTCAAATCCCAGCCAAAGGAAGGGTTTGTT
The DNA here is from genome assembly GCF_000951045.1 of Mandrillus leucophaeus. Classification (NCBI taxonomy): domain Eukaryota; kingdom Metazoa; phylum Chordata; class Mammalia; order Primates; family Cercopithecidae; genus Mandrillus; species Mandrillus leucophaeus. The sequence continues at coordinate 334,680 of NW_012098244.1, forward strand.
ACAAAATTGCGGTTTCCCTGTTAAAAGCAAAGATTACATATTCTAGGAGTGATCTCTAAACGAAAGGTTTTGCTGTAGGACAAAAGACTAGTCTCCACAAGCTTTCTTTATAAAACCAAAAGCCAAGCCTCCACCATGTCAAGGTAATCCTCTAGTTATTTATCTGTCAGGACAGAATTCAACATTCTTTCGTGTAAGAACAGGCAAAATTTATTAATGTGTGGTAGAATTAAAATAAGAACAGCCCTTGCTATTGGTTTGGAAGAGATAATGTTTGACTGTAAAACAAATGAAGATAAATTTCTGTGGTAGTAGAATTTTTTATATCTTACTCTACACTGTATATGTTTGTCAAAATTCATCAAGCTGAATTTAAGATCACAGCATGCATAAGTTAAACTTTAAAAAATTTTATTAAATATGAAACAAATTCAAGAGCAAATTTAAGACTTCATATTTACATAGACTGGATATAGAATTCACAACTATATAAATGTGTTTTCTTGTGTTTATGTATGTTGAGCTAAAACCAGTTAAAAGACTAGTTTGACAAATCAAATCCACACAAATGAACAATTTTACCAAAGTAAAATTTGATTATTAATTTCAAGATTTCAAAAAACAAATACCCACAGGAAAAGAAGAGAGGTCTGGCATGTCTCAGATGTCTCCTTCCTTCCTGTACTGGATATGTGTTCTGTGGGAAGGAACAATAAGCAAAGTTTTTAATGAGATCCTGAATCAACTCAGACAGCAGGAAAATTTATGTAATAAGACCTCTCATTTTCAACACAGAAAATTGACTAGTTACATAACATTTGCTTTAGAAATGTGCGTCATAAATCTGTAGATCACAGGTCTATTTGTGAGAAACAGGAAAACTGGGCCAAGACAAGAATACCCTCTCTCACCACTTGTATTCACCATAGAACTGGAGTCCTGGCCAGGACAATCAGTCAAGAGAAAGAAATAAAGAGTATCCAGATAGGAAGAGAAGAAGTTAAACTATCCCAATTTCCAGAAGACATGATTCTATATCTAGAAAATCCCATAGTCTCAGCTTAAAAGCTCCTTAGGTTGATAAACAACTTCAGCAAAGTCTTGGGATACAAAATCAATGTGCAAAAGCCACCAACATTCCTATACACCAACAACAGTCAAGCCAAGAGTCAAATCAGGAACATAGTACCATGTACAATGGCCACAAAAAGAATAAAGTACCTGGGAACACAGCTAACTGGGGAGGTAAAAGACCTCTGCAAGGAGTACTACAAACTACTGCTCAACAAAATCAGGGATGACACAAACAAATGGAAGAAAATATCCATGCTCATGGATAGGAAGAATCAATATTATTAAAATGGCCTTAGTGTTCAGATATTATTAACATTTATAGATTTAATGTTATTCCTATTAAACCATTCTTCACTAAACAAGAGAAAACTATTTTAAAGTTTTTATGGAACAAAAAATGAGCCCAAATAGCCAAGCCAATCCTAAGCTAAAAGAACAAAGCTGGAGGCATCATGCTTCCCGACTTTATACTACATGGCTACAGTAACCTAAACAGCATGGTACTGCTGTTTGCAAATTAGACACATATACCAATGGAACAGAATAGAGAACCCAGAAATAAAACTGCATACCTACAACTATCTGATCTTTGACAAACTTGACAAAATCAAGCAGTATGGAAACGTTTCTCTATTCAATATATGGTGCTGGGATAACTGGCTAGCTATATGCAGAAGATTAAAACTGGACACCTTTGTTACATCATATACAAAAATTAACTCAAAATGAATTAAAGGTTTAAATGTAAAACCCAAAACTAAAAAATCACTCTGGAAAACAACCTAGGAAATACCATTCTGGAAATAGAAATGGGAAAGAAATCATGACAAGGATGCCAGAAGCAATTGCAACAAAAGCAAAAACTGACAAATGAGATCTAATTAAACTAAAGAGCTTC
>NW_012098244.1:338231-347832 GCF_000951045.1 Mandrillus leucophaeus
AATTCAACATTCTTTCGTGTAAGAACAGGCAAAATTTATTAATGTGTGGTAGAATTAAAATAAGAACAGCCCTTGCTATTGGTTTGGAAGAGATAATGTTTGACTGTAAAACAAATGAAGATAAATTTCTGTGGTAGTAGAATTTTTTATATCTTACTCTACACTGTATATGTTTGTCAAAATTCATCAAGCTGAATTTAAGATCACAGCATGCATAAGTTAAACTTTAAAAAATTTTATTAAATATGAAACAAATTCAAGAGCAAATTTAAGACTTCATATTTACATAGACTGGATATAGAATTCACAACTATATAAATGTGTTTTCTTGTGTTTATGTATGTTGAGCTAAAACCAGTTAAAAGACTAGTTTGACAAATCAAATCCACACAAATGAACAATTTTACCAAAGTAAAATTTGATTATTAATTTCAAGATTTCAAAAAACAAATACCCACAGGAAAAGAAGAGAGGTCTGGCATGTCTCAGATGTCTCCTTCCTTCCTGTACTGGATATGTGTTCTGTGGGAAGGAACAATAAGCAAAGTTTTTAATGAGATCCTGAATCAACTCAGACAGCAGGAAAATTTATGTAATAAGACCTCTCATTTTCAACACAGAAAATTGACTAGTTACATAACATTTGCTTTAGAAATGTGCGTCATAAATCTGTAGATCACAGGTCTATTTGTGAGAAACAGGAAAACTGGGCCAAGACAAGAATACCCTCTCTCACCACTTGTATTCACCATAGAACTGGAGTCCTGGCCAGGACAATCAGGCAAGAGAAAGAAATAAAGAGTATCCAGATAGGAAGAGAAGAAGTTAAACTATCCCAATTTCCAGAAGACATGATTCTATATCTAGAAAATCCCATAGTCTCAGCTTAAAAGCTCCTTAGGTTGATAAACAACTTCAGCAAAGTCTTGGGATACAAAATCAATGTGCAAAAGCCACCAACATTCCTATACACCAACAACAGTCAAGCCAAGAGTCAAATCAGGAACATAGTACCATGTACAATGGCCACAAAAAGAATAAAGTACCTGGGAACACAGCTAACTGGGGAGGTAAAAGACCTCTGCAAGGAGTACTACAAACTACTGCTCAACAAAATCAGGGATGACACAAACAAATGGAAGAAAATATCCATGCTCATGGATAGGAAGAATCAATATTATTAAAATGGCCTTAGTGTTCAGATATTATTAACATTTATAGATTTAATGTTATTCCTATTAAACCATTCTTCACTAAACAAGAGAAAACTATTTTAAAGTTTTTATGGAACAAAAAATGAGCCCAAATAGCCAAGCCAATCCTAAGCTAAAAGAACAAAGCTGGAGGCATCATGCTTCCCGACTTTATACTACATGGCTACAGTAACCTAAACAGCATGGTACTGCTGTTTGCAAATTAGACACATATACCAATGGAACAGAATAGAGAACCCAGAAATAAAACTGCATACCTACAACTATCTGATCTTTGACAAACTTGACAAAATCAAGCAGTATGGAAACGTTTCTCTATTCAATATATGGTGCTGGGATAACTGGCTAGCTATATGCAGAAGATTAAAACTGGACACCTTTGTTACCTCATATACAAAAATTAACTCAAAATGAATTAAAGGTTTAAATGTAAAACCCAAAACTAAAAAATCACTCTGGAAAACAACCTAGGAAATACCATTCTGGAAATAGAAATGGGAAAGAAATCATGACAAGGATGCCAGAAGCAATTGCAACAAAAGCAAAAACTGACAAATGAGATCTAATTAAACTAAAGAGCTTCTGCACAGCAAAGCAAACTATCAACAGAATGAGCAGACATCCTACAGAATGGTAGAAAATATTTCTGCCATTTGCACATAATGCACTTGACAAAGGTCTAATATGCAGCATCTATAAGGAATTTAAATTTGAAACCCAAAACAGAAACCCCCATTTAAAATTGGGCAAAGGACATGAACGGATACTTCTTAAAAGAAGACAACATGTGGCCAACAATAATATAAATAAAAGCTCAACATCACTGATCATTCGAGAAATACAAATCAGAGCAACAATGAGATGCCATCTCACACCAGTGAGAATGGCTATTATTAAAAAGCCAAAATAATAGATGCAGGTTGTGGGGAAAAAGGAATGCTTATCCACTGTTGGTCAGAGAGTATATTAGTTCAACCATTGTGGAAGACAGTGTGGTGATTCTTCTGAGACTTAAAGACAGAAATACCATTAATCTCAGCAATCCCATTACTGGGTATATACCCAAAGGTATATAAATCTTTCTGTTATAAAGACACATGCATGCATATGTTCATTGCAGCACTATTCACTACAGCAAAGATATGGAATCAGCCTAAATGCTGGTCAGTGCTAGACTGGATAAAGAAAATGTATCACAATACATCTACACCATGGAATACTATGCAGCCATAAAAAGAATGAGATCATGTCCTTTGCAGGGACAAGAATGGAGCTGGAGACCATTATCCTTAGCACAGTAATACAGGAACAGAAAATCATGTCCTGCATGGTTTCACTTATAAGTGGAACTAAATGATGAGAACACATGGACATGTAGATGAGAAAAACACACCCTGGGGCCATTCAGAGGGTGGATGGTGGGAGCAGGGAGAGGATCAGGAAAAATAACTGATGAGTACTAGGCTTAATACCTCGGTGATGAAATAATCTGTATGAACAAATCCCCATGACACAAGTTTACTTATATAACAAACCTGCACATGTACCTCTGAACTTCAATTAAAAAGAGAAACAATCATAAATCATGAACATATTAGTTGGAATATTTCATAGAGACTATCTCCTAGAAAATATTGTTTACCTTGAAGTCTAGTTATCAATCTACAGCAGCGTTTGACTTGACCACTGTATTTTTTTTCCCCTGAGAGTACCTCTTCACCTAACTGGGAATAAATGAATGACAGGTCAGCTGCTTAATCCCCTTCTTTCCCAGTTTTTATACTAAAATAAATCACTTAATAATAAATACCCCCATTTTATTGTATTTTTTTAGTTAGCTAGGATCAATTTGCAAATAATTTTTTATTTATTTTTACCAAATTTTAATGCCAAACTAAACCTGAATAATACATATAAAGAAATCCATGGTTTAAGACCTCACATGCAGCATAAATAGTCCTGAAAGATGTATGCAATAAAGTTTTTAAAAAATTTTATGACTTGGCCAGGCACAGTGGCTCATGACTGTAATCCCAGCACTTTGGGAGGCTGAGGCTGGCGGATAATCTGAGGTCGGGAATTCAAGACCAGCCTGACTAACATGGAGAAACTCCGTCTCTACTAAAAATACGAAAGTAGCCAGGCATGGTGCTGCATGCCTGTGATCCCAGCTACTCAGGAAGGCTGAGGTAGGAGAATCGCCTTGAACTCGGGAGGCGGAGGTTGCCGTGAGCCGAGATGGCGCCATCGCCCTCCAGCCTGGGCAACAAGAGTGAAACTCCGTCTCATAACATATAAAAAAAAAAAAAAAAAAAAAAAATTATGACTTATTTTTAGAGCAGTTTTAAATTCTCAACAAAATTAAGAGAAAGATACAGAAATTTCCCATATACCCACTCTGCTTCCGCAAATATGTAACTTTTCCATCATAAACATCTGTCATCAAACTGGCACAATTTTTATAGTTGATGAACCGACATTGACATATCATAATCAGCCAAAGCCCATAGTTTACATTATGGTTCACTCTTGGTGTTGTACATTTTGGGTTTGGACAAATGTATAATGACAGGCACCCTTTTTAATAGTATCATGTAGTTACTATATATAATCATTGCCCTAAAAATTCTCTGTATAATGTATAATGTATAATGACAGGCACCCTTTTTAGTAGTATCATGTAGATCACATACAATCATTGCCCTAAAAATTCTGTGTGCTCCACCGATTCATCCCTCCCCACACCCAACCCCTTACAACTGTAATCTTTTAAATGTCTGCATAGTTTTTACTATTCCAGAACATCATGTAGTTGGCATCATACAGTATGCAGCCATTGCAGATTGACTTCTTTCACTTAGTAATATGCATTTAAGATTCCTCCATGTCTTTTCATGGTTTGATAGCTCATTTACTTTTAGTACTTAATAATATTTCATTGTCTGAATGCACCACAGTTTACTAATGATTTCACCTAGTAAATGACATTGTAGTTGCATCCATGTTTTGGCAATTATGAATAAAGCTACTATAAACATCTATGTTCTGGTTTTTGTATGGACATATTTGCAACCCCTTTAGGTAAATAACATGAAATGCAATTGCTGGATCATGTATGAGTATGAGTATGTTTACTTTTATAAGAAATTGCCAGATTTCCAAAGTGAACATATTTCTATCAACAATGAATAAGAGTTCATCTCTTCTATATCCTTTCAAGCATGTGTTGTCATTGTTTTGGATTTTGGACATTCTAATGGGTGTATAGTGGTAGCTCACTGTTTTTGTAATTTGCATTTTCCTGTTGACATGTGAAGTGGACCATCTTTTTATATGCTTATTTGCCATCTATATATCTTCTTTGGTGAGGTGTCTGTTAAGGTCTTTGGCCAATGTTTAATCATGCTCTTTGTTTTCTACTGTTGGGTTTTAAAAGTTCTTTGTAAATTATGAATAACAGTCCTTTATATGTGTTTTACAAAAATATTCTCCCAGTCTCTGGATTGTGCTTTCATTCTATTGACATTGTCTTTCAAAAAGCAGAATTTTAAAATTTTTATAAGATCCACTCTATCAATTATTTACCTTATGGATTGTGACTTTGTTTTACTAAAGTTTTGCCATATCCATGGTCATTTAAGTTTTCTCCTATGCTATCTTACAGGAGTTTTAGAGTTTTTATTTTACATTTGGGTCCATGACCCATTTTGATTACTTTTTTTGTAAAAAATGTAGTCTTTGTCCAGATTTATTTATTTTTTGCATGTGTGTGTCCAGTTGTCTCACTAACAGTTTTTTTTTCAGCAAGACTCTTTGGCTGAAAAGATTATTTTTGCTCCATTGTATTGTCTTTTTCCCTTGTGAAAGAGCAGTTGACTACATTTATGGGCCTCTGTTTATCTATTATTCCTTCATTACCACAATGTCCTGATTACTGTCATTTTACAGTAAGTCTTAAAGTCAGGTAGTTAGTCCTGTAACCTTGTTCTCCTTTAACACTCTGTTGTTTATTCTTGGTATTTTGTTTTTCTCTATTAACTTTAGGATAAGTTTGCTGATATCCACAAAATAACTTGATGAGATTTTGAGATTGTATTGAATCTATACATCAAATTGGGGAAAACTGACATCTTAATATTGAGTGATCCAATCCATAAATATGGACGAGCTCTTAAATCATCTTTGATTGTAAATATTGTATACACATTGTTAAATACATACAGAAATATTTCTTTTTAGGGTGTTAATAAAGATACTTTCTGTTTTCAAGTAAAAATTGTACTTTCTTACTGCTGGTACTTTTCACCTCTGGTATATAGGAAGGTAATTAGCTTTGGTATATTAACCTTGCACCCAAAACCTTGTCATATGCTTTTTAGTTGCAGAAGGATTTTTTTGTTGTTGTTCTTTCAAGTTTTTCTTTCAAGTTTTCTACATAGATTATTAGACATCTTCAGACAAAGGAAGTTGTTTCTACATAAATTATTAGACATGTTGAAACAAAGACAGTTTTATTAATTTCCATCTAACTTGTACACCTTTTCATTTTATTTTTTAGTCTTATTGCATTACTTAATACTACCAGTATGATGTTAGAAAGGAGGAGTGAGAATTGGTATCTTTTCCTTATTTTTGATATTAGAAAATATCTCGCCATTATAAATAATGTTAGCTGTAGGTATTTTGTAGATGTTCTTTATCAAGTTGAGGAAGTTTTCCTCTATTTCTCAATACAGAGAGTTTTTATCATGAATGTGTTTTGAGTTTTGTCAAACAAACTACATCTATTGGTGTGATCATGTGATTTTTATTTTTTAGTCAGTTGATGTGCGGTATTATGTTAATTGATTTTGGAATCTTCAATGAATTCTGCATACCTGGGATAAATCCCACTTGGCTGTAGTGTATAATTATTTTTACTCATTGGTGGATTCTATTTTCTAATGTTTTCTATGTTTTCTTGAGGATACTTGTGTCTATGTTCATGAGAGATATTAGTTTGTAGGTTTTTTTTTCCTGGAAAGGATTTGTTTAATTTTGACATTTGGAATGCTAGCCTCCTAGAGTAAGTTAGGAAGTATTTCCTATGCTTCTGTTCTCTGAAGAGATTTTAGATTATTAGTATAATATTTCTTGAGTTTTTGTGAGAACTTACCAGTGAAACTATTTGTTTCTGAAGCTTTCTATTTTGGAGCTTTAAATTATTGATTCAATTTCTATAACACGACATCTAGCTAACTTTTGTATTTTCAGTAGAGATGGGGTTTCACCACGTTGATCAGGTTGGTCTTGAACTCCTGACCTCATGATCTGCCTTCCTTGGCCTCCCAAAGTGCTGGGATTAAAGGTGTGAGTCACTGCGCCCGGCCAATCCCACTGTTCTTAACTGTAGCTGTGCTTTATTCAGTTCCTTAGCCCTTCTAGGTTATACATTTTGAAAATGGCATTTATTCATATTTATCATTCAGATTACAATTTTAATGTTATTTCTTTAGGAAAAATTGCCTTAGTACCTAAACTAGGTCAGAGCTTATACTTAGGCATTTTACCTTCATTTTTCTTATTAGCATTTGCCACTGTTTTAATATTGATAATATATTTTATTTTTTTAATTGTAGAATACATGTCATAGCATGCATGTCATGAAGTGTAAGCACACTGCAGCCTATGGATGTATATAATTTGCTCACAGTTTTATCTCTAGAATCTAAAACAGTCTTGGTTCACTGAAGGTTTTTTTTTTTTTTTTCCCATGTTTACAGAGAAAGAAAAAAAAATGGAAAGGTAAATGTGTCAATGTTGTCATCGCATAAGGAGTTAAGGGAGCAAGTGCCCCCTGTGGGCTTAGGTATTCAATACAAGTAAATTTTTAAATAGGAGAAAAAACAAAACAAAACAAAACATTTCTTCAGTATTCTTTGCTTTACAAATTATTTCATATAATTGATTATATTTTAATTTATCACTATAGGTCAAATTGCATTCTCCCCAAATTCACATATTTAAATTCTAACCCTCAGTAACTTGAAATGTGACTGCATTTGGACACAAGTTCTTTAAAGACATAATTAAATTAAAATGAAGGATTTAAGGTGGACTCTAATCCAATATGACAGGTGTCCATCTAAGAGAAGGACATTTGGACATATGGAGAGGCTACACCAACATAAGCTTGTATAAAGGAAAAAGCTATGAGAGGACAACCTAAGAAGATGGCCATCTATCTGTAAACCAAGAAGAAAAGTCTTAGAAGTAACCAAACCTGTCAGCACCTCGATTCTGGACCTCTAACTTCTAAAACTGTAAAAAATAAATTTTTGTTGTGTAGGCCACACAGTCTATGGTACTTTGTTGTGGCAGACCAAACAGAATAAGACACTGACCCAATGCACTTTATTTCACAGTACAATAGCTGTTCTAATTATAATTTTTATATGGGCCACATAAACAAAATCTAATGCAGAAAAAATTCAAGTTTGAATGGGATCTCAAAGAATAATTACCAAAAAAAAAACTATCTTGTGTACTTAAAATATTTTACTTTATTTTCTGTTTTATTTTGTGTTTTAGGGCAATTGTATGTGTACATGTTCGTTATTTGAGCAAGGAGATTGATGGTTTTGGAAAAGGAGATTTTAATGCCAAATAAAATAAATTATCATGTCTGTTTGTAGCTAAAATACTTCAATTTTAATACAACTTTGGTCAGGCGTAGTGGCCCACACCTGTAATTGCAGCACTTTGGGAGGCCAAGGCAGGTGGATTGCTTGAGCCAAGGAGTTCCAGATATGTCGTGGCAACATGGCAAAATCTCATCTCTAGAAAAAAATACAAAAATTAGCTGAGTGTGTTGGCACATGCTTGTAGTACCAGGTACTCTGGAGGCTGAGGTGGCAGGATCACTTGGGGAGTTGAGGCTGCAGTGAGCAGTGATTGCATCGCTGCACTCCAGTCTGGGCAACAGAACAAGACCTTATATGTCAATAAATAAATAAATATTTTCATTCTCAGTGGGCACCGTTGGTTAACTGTCAAAATCAATCTAACTTTCATAAGCAAAAAAAAAAAAAAAAAATGAAATAATTAATATTTGTATGTCTTCCACCTCTAATTCTATAATTGATCAGATTATTAGTTTATTAGATTTCACATTAGTGGAACTTTCAGAACTTTGTTTTGAAATATACATATGTTTACTAATCAAAAATAGTCAATTTTGACATCCCAATTTTCTTACAAAACCAGTTAATTAATATTAGTATGACTCTTACTAATGGCTTAAAATAATGTAGAAATCCTATGATGCTAAGAATTCTTTTTTTAAATATCTCTTTTTATAAAATAAATTTTAAGGTAACAATCTCAATTCTTTAACTTTGATTTGTAAGGCCTGTATTAACTTTTAAAATAATGTTACATATCTCTATCACACAAAGTTGTCAAAGAAATATAGTAAAAAATTTCAAATAGCAGTTCAAAAGACTTATTAGACTTTTCTGGGACACAGAAACGTTAAAGAAATCAGATATGCCAGAGGGACACATCACACTTTAAAACAAATTCTATTTATGGAAGGTAACCTATATACCATTTGTTTTTTGCTAATTTCTCACAAAACTCTAGCATCTCAATGTACTCTCAGAAAATATTTATTAACACAGGATTTTTGGTTACATATTTAAACTTCAAAATTCTATTTCACAGTATACTAGCAGCTAGTCATTAACATAATGTGAAGTATCTCATATATAATTTAAACCATAGTTGTCTAAATAAATAAAAAAATGCATTTATGTCTCATTTTCCTTAATTTTTTATTATGTGTGTAATTGCTTGCTTACTAATCTACATAATCCAGTATATCAGAGTCCCTGTCACTTTAGTGAATTAATATGCATTATTTCAACTTGAATGATTAAACTAAAAGAATATCATCAAAATTTTAGGCTGTCATTTAAATATCATTTAAAAATGCATGTAGAAAATACTCAAAACGTATAAATTCAAAAACCTCAAGAAGTACTAAAGAAAAAAAATATAGAGACAATATTAAAATTGATTTCCTATCACTAAGATAATTCTACAGCAATGAATTTGGGTTAAGAGCTGGAAAAGAGAACATTCAAATTTGACTAAAAATATATTAATGGGAAAAACAGTAAATTCACCTATTCTTGCTGTAGAATAACCGCAAAATGCAGAAATAGTCTAGATTCAAAAATACAAATAGGTTTTTTATAAAATTATTTTAGCCTCTTACTTAAAGTAGAAAACCAAAAAGGAGGTCTGGAATTTATTTCCAGTTCTGCAATTTACTCAGTGTGTGACCTTAAGTTGATACTTTTAACCTGTTCTTTTTTTCTTCATTATTATACTTTAAGTTCTGG
>NW_012098244.1:348521-350817 GCF_000951045.1 Mandrillus leucophaeus
TTTAAGTTCTTTGTAGATTCTGGATATTAGCTCTTCGTCAGATGGATAGATTGCAAAAATTTTCTCCCATTCTGTAGGTTGACTGTTCACTCTGATGATAGTTTCTTTTGCTGTGCAGAAGCTCTTTAGTTTAATTAGATACCATTTATCAATTTTGACTTTTGTTACCACTGCTTTTGATGTTTTAGTCATGAAGTGTTTGGCCATGCCTATGTCCTGAATGGTATTGCCTAGGTTTTCTTCTAGAGTTCATATGCTTTTAGGTCTTACATTTAAATCTTTAATCCATCTTGACTTCATTTTTTGTATAAAGTGTAAGGAAGGGGTCCAGTTTCAGTTTTGTGGATATGGCTAGCCAGTTTTCCCAACAGCATTTATTAAATAGGGAATCCTTTCCCCATTGCTTGTTTTCATCAGGTTTGTCAAAGATCAAATGGTTGTAGATACGTGAGGTTATTTCTGAGGCCTCAGTTCTGTTCCATTGGTCTATATGTTTGTTTTGGTACCAGTACCATGCTGTTTTGGTTACTGTACCCTTGTAGTATAGTTTGAAGTCAGGTAGTGTGATGCCTCCAGCTTTGTTCTTTTTTCTTAGGATTGTCTTGACTCTATAGGCTCTTTTTTTGGTTCAGTATAAAATTTAAAGTTGTGTTTTCTAATTCTGTGAAGAAAGTCAATGGTAGCTTGATGGGGATAGCATTGAATCTATAAATTACTTTGGGCAGTATGGCCATTTTCACGATATTGATTCTTCCTATCCATGAACATGGAATGTTTTTACATTTGTTTGTGTCCTCTCTTATTTCCTTGAACAGTGGTTTGTAGTTCTCCTTGAAGATGTCCTTCACATCCCTGGTAAGTTGTTTTCCTACATATTTTATTCTTTTTGTAACAATTAGGAATGGGAGTTCACTCATGATTTGGCTCTGTGTTTGTCTATTATTGGTGTATAAGAATGCTTGTGATTGTTACACATTGCTTTTTTATCCTGAGACTTTTCTGAAGTTGCTTATCAGCTTAAGGAGATTTTAGGCTGAGATGATGATGGGGTTTTCTAAATATACAATCATGTAATCTGCAAACAGAAACAATTTGACTTCCTTTCTTCCTATTTGAAAACCCTTTTTTCTTTCTCTTGCCTGATTGCCCTGGCCAGAAATTACAATAGTATGTTGAATAGGAGTGGTGAGAGAGGGCCTCCTTGTCTTATGCTAGTTTTCAGAGGGAATGGTTTCAGCTTTTGCTCATTCAGTGTGATATTGGCTCTGGGTTTGTCATAAATGGCACTTATTATTTTGAGAAAAATTCCATCAATACCTAGTTTATTGACAATTTTTAGCATGAAAGGCTGTTGAATTTTTTTGAAGGCCTTTCCTGCATCTATTGAGATAATCCTGTGGTTTTTGTCATTGGTACTGTTTATGTGATGGATTACATTTATTGATTTGCATATGTTGAACCAGCCTTCCATCCCAGGGATGGAGTCAACTTGATCATGTTGGGTAAGCTTTTTGATGTGCCACTGGATTCGGTTTGCCAGTATTTTATTGAGGATTTTTGCATCAATGTTCATCAGGGATATTGACCTGAAATTTTCTTTTTTTTTGTTGTGTCTCTGCCAGGTTTTGGTATCACGATGATTCTGGACTTATAAAATGAATTAGGGAGGAGTTCCTCTTTTTCTGTTGTTTGGAATAGTTTCAGAAGGAATGGTACCATCTCCTGTTTGTACCAATGGTAGAATTTGGCTGTGAATCTGTCTAGTCTTGGGTTTTTTTGGTTGGTAGGATATTACTACCTCAATTTTACAACTTGTTATTGGTCTATTCAGGGATTTGACTTTTTACTGTTTTAGTGTTGGGAGGGTGTATGTGTCCAGGAATTTAACCATTTTTTCTGGATTTTCTAATTTATTTGTGTAGAGGTGTTTATAGTATTCTCTAATGGCAGTTTGTATTTCTGTGGGAACAGTGGTGATATCCCCTTTATCAGTTTTAATTATGTGTATTTGATTCTTCTCTCTTTTCTTCTTTTATAGTCTGGCTAGCGATCTGCCTATTTTGTTAATCTTTTCAAAAAAGCAGCTCCTGGATTCATTGACTTTTTTGAAGTTTTTTTTTTTTTTTTTTCCATGTCTCTATCTCCTTCAGTTCTGCTCTGATCTTAGTTATTTCTTGTCTTCTGCTTGCTTTTGAATTTGTTTGCCCTTGTTTCTCTAGTTATTTTAATTGTGATGTAGGATGTTGATTTTAGATCTTTCCCACTTTCTCCTGTGGGCATTTAGTGCTATAAATTT
>NW_012098244.1:352004-357758 GCF_000951045.1 Mandrillus leucophaeus
CATTTGCTTATCTGTAAAGGAATTTATTTCTCATTCACTTATGAAGCTTAGTTTGACTGGATAAGAAATTCTGGGTTGAAAATTATTTTCTTTAAGAATGTTCAATAATGGCCCCCACTCTCTTCTGGCTTGTAAGGTTTCTAGAGACAGATCCACTGTTAGTCTGATGGTCTTCCCTTTGTGGGTAACCCAACCTTTCTCTCTGGCTGCCCTTAACACTTTTTCCTTCATTTCAACATTGGTGAATCTGACTATTATGTGTTCTCTGTATTTCCTGATTTTGAATGTTGGCCTGTCTTGCTAGGTTGGGGAAGTTCTCCTGGATAATATCCTGAAGAGTGTTTTCCAACTTGATTCCATTTTCCCCATCACTTTCAGGTACACTAATCAAACATAGGGTTTAGTCTTTTCACATAGTCCCATCTTTCTTGAAGGCTTTGTTTGTTCCTTTTCATTCTTTTTTCTCTAATATTGTCTTCATACTTTATTTCATTAAGTGGATCTTCAATCTCTGATATCCTTTCTTCTGCTTGATAGATTCCGCTATTGACACTTGTATATTCTTCAAGAAGTTCTCGTGCTGTGTTTTTCAGCTCCATCAGGTCATTTATGTTCTTCTCCAAACTGGTTATTCTAGTTAGCCTTTCCTCTAACTTTTTTCAAGGTTCTTAGCTTCCTTGTATTGGATTGGAACATGCTTCTTTAACTTGGAGGAGTTTCTTATTACCCAACTTCTGAAGCATACTTCTGTCAATTCATCAAACTCATTCTCCGTCCAGTTTTGTTCCCTTGCTGGAGAGAAGTTGTGATCCTTTGGAGGAGAAGAGGCGTTCTGGTTTTTGGAATTTTCAGCCTTTTTGTGCTGGATTTTCCTCATCTTCATGGATTTATCTACCTTTGGTCTTTGATGTTCGTGACTTTCAGATGGGGTTTTTCTGTGGATGTCCTATTTGTTTATGCTATTCCTTTCTCTTTGTTAGTTTTCCATCTAACAGTCAAGCCCCTCTGCTGCAGGTCTGCTGGAGTTTGCTGGAGGTCCACTCCAAACCCTCTTTGCCCAGGTATCACCAGCGGAGGCTGCAGAACAGCAAAGATTGCTGCCTGGTCCTTTGTATGGAACCTTTGTCCCAGAGGGGCACCTGCCAGATGCCAGCCAGAGTTCTCCTGTATGAGGTGTCTATTGACCCCTGCTGGTACGTGTCTTCCAGTCAGGAGACACTGGCACCAAGGACCCACTTGAGGAGGCAGTCTGTCCATTAGCAGAGGTTCAGCGCTGTGCTGGGAGATCCGCTGCTCTCTTCAGAGTCGGTAGGCTGGAATGTTTAAGTCTGTTGAAGCTGTGCCCACAGATGCCCCTTCCCCTAGGCGCTCTGTCCTAGGGAGATGGGCGGTTTATTTATAAGGCCCTGACTAGGGCTGCTGCCTTTCTTTCAGAGATGCCATGCCCAGAAAGGATGAATCTAGAGAGGCAGTCTGGCTACAGCGGCTTTGCTGAGCTGCAGTGTGCTCTGCCCAGTTCGAGCTTCCCAGAGGCTTTGTTTACACTATGAGGGGGAAACCACCTACTCAAGCCTCAATAATGGTGGACACCCCTCTCCATACCAAGCTCGAGTGTCCCAGGTCAACTTCAGACTGCTGTGCTGGCAGCAAGAATTTCAAGCCAGTGGATCTTAGCTTGCTGGGCTTCGTGGGGGTGGGATCCACTGAGCCAGACCACTTCTCTCCCTGGCTTTGGTTCCCTTTCCAGGGGAGTGAATAGTTCTGTCTTGCTGGCATTCCAGGCATCACTGGTGTATGAAAAAAAAAAAAAAAAAAACAAAAAACTCCAGCAGCTAGCTCAGTGTCTGCCCAAACAGAAGCCCAGTTTTGTGCTTGAAACCCTGGTGGCATAGGCACCCAAGGGAACCCAAGGGAATCTCCTGTTCTGCAAGTTGCGAAGACCATGGGAAAAGCATAGTATCTGGGCTGGAATGCACCATTCCTATGGCACAGTCCTTTATGGCTTCCTTTACCTAGGGGAAGGATTTCCCTGACCCTTCACTTCCTGGTTGAGGTGACACACAATTCTGCTTCGGCTCAGCCTCCGTGAGCTGAACCCACTGTCTAACCAGTCCCAGTGAGATGAAACAGGTACCTCAGTTGGAAATGCAGAAATCATACACCTTCTGGGTTAATTTTGCTGGGTCCCAGCTACAGACCATGCTGTTCCTATTCAGATATCTTGCCAGCTACCCAACTTATTCTTTAAAGAAAGGTATTCCTTATCTTTTACTTCTCAACATGATCTTTTGTCACATGAGATTCTTTGATGTTATATTTAAGTTTAGCATCTATTGTAGGATCAGTCTCAATGCTTTCAGTCAACTTGAATCTTATCTGTATATCACTTATTGAATAAGAGACTTAGTTTAAGCATTCTCTACCATGAAATTTGTTCCTAGAAGTTGTGAATGGGTCATTTTTATGACTGCTCTCAGGCAAGCAACCTATGATTGAACATATTTCAGCCTATTATATTCTATATGAAGATATTAATCTCATGAATAAGAGATTGTTTAGACTGTATAGGTCTCCATATGAATTTAACACTCTTATTCAGTATGGTAATAGTCCATTTCCTTTTTTGTTTAAATATAGATTAATAAAGTAGAATTTTCAGACTTTGACATTCATCTCAGGGCTAGAGATGGTTTGAACCACTGAAAAATGACAATTTTCTATTTCACAAATATCCTACCTTGGCCTAATCTAAAATTCAACGCAATAACTCTAATACATTTAAGTTGTTAATACACTGTGTTGAGGAATGGATTCTAGTAGAGAGCATATTAAAGATTTTAAAAATTAACTGTAATATAAGTGATGAATATGATAAACCAGGAAAGTAATTATAAAAATATTTTCAAGATTTGGGCCCTTGAACTTCCCCAACCCCGGACAACTGGAGTAGAATACAAGGTATAAGGTTTCTTTCTTTATATTACAGAAGGTATACAAATATGATAATAAATGTAAATATTGTTTGGTGTTAAGATCAAAATCAAAACTGACTTTACTAATGGAATTTCAAACTCCTGCATATTTAGAACTTAATCTAAAATTGATAGAATACTTTTTGCAGGGATGATTTACAATATCTACGTTTTAAATCACTATTTTTTTAAGTAGACATGAATCTTTGGGGTTTCTAGAAAACTAAGTCAAAAGTCTGTGCTGATTTTAAAAATATCATTAAGAGACTTAGCTTACACAAGAACAACTGGAAGAGAAAACCATGATTTTTTTTTTCATAATCAAGTGAATACAATTACTGCAAGAATGGCCTTTCTTCTGCTTCTTATAGAGGCCTTTTCTCTACTTCCCCCTTTTAAAGGGAAGAGTCTTAATTTGTCTTCTGAATTCCATCACCTTTCACTTACGTCAGTGTGTAGTATCTACAAGATTTGTCCGTTTCCTTGCAACTTTATCTTCACTCTGTTAGATTATTTTCATGACCATATGAGTATGCTCTTGCCCGTTTTGTTAAATCAAGTGAAACACAGCCCAAACCAACTAAATCAAACCAACACAAATCCAAAGCACAAATACACAAAGAAAATCTTTCCATCCCACAAACTATGTCCCAGTAAAATTCTGATAAAAGTTATAGGTATCTAATATCTTTACTTAGTTATCATTGATTATTACTTTGCAAACTCAAACTAGATTTATATCTTCAGTCCTGCACTGAAAGTGTTTTTAATCATGTCCTTCTTGATTCCTCTTCCACCAAGTCCTACTCGTTGAAATTACCTATAAATTGTGGATTCAAATGGTCAATTTTTACCTTAAAAACAATGTTACTAGAATTATTATGGGATGGCACTGCATCTACAGATCAATTTGGAAATAATTTTAAAATCTTTAAATATTTTGGATTTTCCAATAGATGAAACATGACAGAACTTTTCATTTATTTATTTCAAATTAGCTTATGTTTAGTATCACTATACCTTTTAGTTTAGTATCACTATACCTTTTTTTACCTTTTAGTTTCCAATTGTTTGCTGGTTTTATATAAAATTAACAAATTTTTTTATAATAAATTTGTTTCCTCTGATCTTTTACATATCACTTTTAGTAGTTTTTGTGTGGTGCCTATGGTTTCTATGTAAACAGCTATATATGTAATGCATTTTTCCATCACCATTTGAATGCTTTCATTCATTTTTCTGAGATATTCAAGGCATTGAGGTACCCTTGCTTTCTTACTACTATTAAGGTGAATATATTTCAAAGTTTATTATTAAGTTTCATGCTTAATGGGTCCTCTATCAGTTTAAAGTGGTTTCTTTTGAATCTTAGTTTGCTACAAGTTTTAATCACGAAGGGTTATTTGAACTTGTAAACCGTTTCTAGATCTATTTAAATTATCCTAATGATTCTCTCCTTTATTCCACTAAAATATACATTATACTGAATAATCTTGGATGTAAAATCAACTTTGCATTTGTAAAATAAATAACAATTGCTTATATTTATATATTCCTGAATTAGATTTGCCAACAAATCATTGTATGTTCTTGAGAGACTGTGAAAACTTGTGCTGGTTCTGAGATTTTGCACCGCAGGTACTTGCAAGTAAACAAGTTAGCTGATCTTAGCTTCATCAATACTGGCAGAAGGCAAAGACTCCTAGGCCCAGCATAATGTACTTTTAATCATAGCCAGAGTTTTATGTTCATTGGTATCAGTTCTCTATGCCCTCTGCATAGAGGTCAGCATCAATGTTTGCACGTACAGTTGGTTGTGTTCATTATAGGTAAATGGAGTTTGGAGTATTCATTGTTTTATATCAAATGAAAACTAGTCTGCTATCTGATCTGGATGTTATATAACCCATCTCTGAGATTACTCCCTGCAAACAACAATGAGAGATGGTCTTCGTAGAGAGTGTTCAGAGCTTTACATTTTGGACATGAGCAGTAAAAACATGTATGAATGCTCAGGGCCAATAGAAGATTGCCTCTTGCAACAGGGACATTGTCTATAATAGTATGTATCATCATTATTATTGTAATATTATTGCTTAGTTTTCTTATCAAGATCATGTGGCCTCATAAAATAAGTTGGGTAGTATTTTCTACTTCTGTATTTTTTAAAATACTCTGTGAAATATTGCATTTTCACTTCTTTAAATGTCTGACAAAAGTTATCCAGTGATTATGGGGGTATCAGATTATGTAATTCATATTGTTAGTGTTTGTATATTGTATCTTTAAGAAATAAGATTTAAATTTCTTACTTTGGTTTCTACATTTTTATTAATTTCCAAACATACTGAATTTCCAAGGTGTCATTGTACTTTAATTCCAATTGTTGTAAAAAATGTACTTTTTTATTCAGTATTTTTAAAAACTTGAGAGTATTTCATGGGCTCAAATTGTGTCCACCTTATTGACTTTATCCCATATATTCAAAATACTGTAGTTTTTTTTCTATATTTGCTGGATATTATGTCTATAAATATGAATTATACAAATTGTTTCATAATATTTTTCATTTGTTAATGTGATTAGAATAATCTATGTCATTTTTTAAAATTGCCTATTGATTGCTAAGATACAGATGTTATTTCTACAATGTGATTGAAAATGTGTTTATATCCTTTGGTTGTAATAGTTTTGCTTCAGATATTTTGAAGGTCTACTACATTTATATACATTTATGATTCTCATTTCATCCTGATGAATTTTCACTTCTATCTTTCTGCCA
>NW_012098244.1:362538-364978 GCF_000951045.1 Mandrillus leucophaeus
TTTCTTAGGATTTTTGTTGTTGTTGTTGTTGTTGAAGATAAAGTTGATATTTGAGGTGTCCCATTTGTTTTATTTTGCCTTACACATTAAATATATTGTTTCATTTTCTTCTGGATTTATGTATTTCTCAAGAAAAGTTAGCATGGGCCGGGCGCGGTGGCTCAAGCCTGTAATCCCAGCACTTTGGGAGGCCGAGTCGGGCGGATCACAAAGTCAGGACATTGAGACCATCCTGGCTAACACGGTGAAACCCCGTCTCTACTAAAAAATGCAAAAAGCTAGCCGGGCGAGGTGGCGGGCGCCTGTAGTCCCAGCTACTCCGGAGGCTGAGTCAGGAGAATGGCGTAAACCCGGGAGGCGGAGCTTGCAGTGAGCTGAGATCCGGCCACTGCACTCCAGCCTGGGCGACAGAGCGACTCCATCTCAAAAAAAAAAAAAAAAAAAAAAAAAAAGTTAGCATTTACTTAACGTGTTGTTCTGTTCTACAGTGCATATGTATTTTTATATTGAATATTTCAAGATTTTCTCTAAGTTTTGGTTTTAAGATTTTTTTTATTATAATGTGCATAGGTGTGATTTTCTTCATATTTCAAAAATCATTATATTTAAACAATTTGTTGTGTAAACTGATCCTTACTCTTGAAACCTCAATTTTAGATCTAAATAATTGAAGATGGTGATCTCTATGAACTCTAGTAAGATAAAATCAACTAATAAAGACGAAAATGAACAGAGATTGTACATTATTCTCTGACTTGGCTGAATATTTAAAGTTTGGAAAACAAATATGAGCAGATCCCTCATGACTTGGTGCTGTCTTCAAAACAGTAAGTTGTCATGAGATGTTAGTCATTTAAATGTGTGTGGCAGCGTCCCACTCTCTGTCCCTCGCCCCTGTTTTCAGCATGTGAAGTACCTGCTCCTGCTTTGATTTCCGCCATGACTGAAAGCTCTCCAAGGCTTCTCCAGAAGCTGAGCATATGCCAGCAGCATGCTTCCTGTAAAGCTTGTGGAACTCTAAGTCAATTAAACCTCTTTTTTGAAAATAAATGTCCCAGTCTCAGGTATTTCTTTATAGTAAGGCAAGAACAGCCTAATACAAGAGAAAAACATTTTAAAAATCTGATTGTAAAGTATAATAATTCCTCTGGAGCTATTAATTCTCTGTATTTCTCAACTAATATTTCAGCTTTTATAGCTGAAACTTATTTTGCTTCCTGGACCAAAATGTCTGAATGTTAAAACTTATACTTATCAACTAGCATTATCTTCTACATTTACTGTTTTTAATGATTATATATACTTTGTCACGCATGTAATTTTACCACCCCTTCCCACTAAAAATGTTCTTGGTTGATTATCAGATAAGTTAGTATCCCAAAATACTAAAAAGTTAGACCAGTGATTTGACATCAATGGTGTGACAGAAAAAAATTCCAAAATATTTTAATATTGGTTGTTATTAAAGTTTTTATTTAAAATGTTTTATTGTATTTTTGAATAGATCTCTCTCGGCTACAATTAATAAACTATGTATAGAGGGTAAGTATTAAATATTTATATTCATGAATCTTATTAGTATATATTTAGCTTAGCTCTAAATTTCCTTAGCAAATAATTGGAAGATTATCAAAAGACATAAAATATAAGTGTGAAAAAGAAGAATTTAAGAGAGGCCAGTATATATAAAAGCAAATCCAAGCTCACTGATAGCAGAGAAGTGAACATAGAGCGAAAAAACCACAATATTCCTGTTTTGACCTTAAGTATTCTCACCACGAAAAATGGTTAAGTATGAGATGTGAGCTAAATAGCTCAATTTTGGTATTCCACAATGTATACATATTTCAAAACATCATGTTGTACAGGATAAATATATACATCATTTCAATTAAAAATAGATAAAAGTGGAAGCAAATTAAGATTGTCATTATAATGAAAAGAACATGACCGGGTGCAGTGGCTCATGCCTGTAATCCCAGTACTCTGGGAGGCTGAGGCGGGTGGATCACTTGAGGTCAGGAGTTCGAGACCAGCCTGACCAACATGCAGAAAATTAGCCGAGCATGGTGGTACACGCCTGTAATCACAGCTACTCGGGAGGCTGAGCCAGGAGAATCACTTGAACCCGGGAGGCAGAGGTTGTGGTGAGCCAAGATTGTGCCATTGCACTCCAGCCTGGACAATAAGAACAAAACTCTGTCCCCCGAAAAAAAAAAAGTATATATAAAATATATTTTGATTAATTATGGTATAATAAAATGATATGTTATAATTAAGAAAATAGCTGTATTTGATTGTAGAAAATTTTTTTAATTTATTTTTTATTTTTTATTTTTTTTACTTTTTTATTATTCTACTTTAAGTTCTAGGGTACATGTGCATAACGTGCAGGTTTGTTACATATGTATACTTGTGCCATGTTGGTGTGCTGCATCCA
>NW_012098244.1:366518-374574 GCF_000951045.1 Mandrillus leucophaeus
TCCTAGGTATTTTATTCTCTTTGAAGCAATTGTGAATGGAAGTTCATTCATGATTTGTCTCTCTGTTTGTCTGTTATGGTGTAGAAAATTAAACATTCTCAGGCAGACCAGGCAATTGTATAAGAAAAATAATTTGTGGTCAATGAGTTAAGCAATACTATGTTATAATATACATGATATCAATGTTTATGACACATCATTGCCATATAAATGGATATACATAAAAATTATATACATACGCAATAATAGATACATATTAAATATATGTATATCTTTTTGAAGGTATACAAAAACTTTGAATAAATGCATATGTAATGTATATACAAAGTTTTTCAGAATGTATCCCAACATAACTGTATAATCAAATTAGTGTTAAAATCAAACCAAATTATAATGAAAAGAGCATATATTTTGATTAATTACTGTACAATTAAATGACAGATTATACTAAGCTTTCAAAAATAACAGTTTTGAAGAATCCGTAGTATCAGAAATCTGTATTTGTAATATATAGATAAGTAATTTAAAAACTGGTTGTAATATGTAATAAAATAGTAGTAGTTATGGATGTGTGGTAAATACTTAAAAGTTATTTCTGAGTTTGGGATAATTAACATGCTTTACTTATTATCAAAGTAAATGAAGTAATATTTAAAATTAGACATTGGGCAGTGCAATTACATAGGTAATTTAATTTCAGCTAATAATAAAATAAGTAATTAGAAAAACTAGCCTAGAATTAAAAAGTGAAATATTGTAAAACACATATACTGATGTATTATTTCCCCAAGTTATCTTATATCATGTGTATTCATTTTTGCATTGTGAAGGTATTAGGGGAAAATGCAAGCATTAAATTATTTATTATATATAATAAATTATATATAAAATATATATAAATATATAAAATAATTTAATGCTAATTCAAAAATATTTATTAACCATCATAATTAGTAACTTCTGAATTAGCCCCAGAGGACAATAAAACTTATAGAACTCACTTTATTTAATACCAAGAAAATCATCTCCCAGATTCATGTGGAAAAGATGCAGAATTTGTATAACAGTATCTACAGTTAATTTAATTAATCAGTACTTACTATATCTCATGTGCTAGTTAGTGATTATGCAGTAGTAGAAAAAGATCTAGAGTCTCAGTTTTTAAGAAGCTTAATTTGTAAATGGAGATTCAGATCAGAAAACCCAAGTAAATATACTTAATATATTTCATATTTTAAAAGGTGCTATAAAATAATCAATACAAGGAAATAAAAATAATATACATAGATGGAGTGAAGTGAGGACATGATATATGATAGGAGAGTGAAGAGTAGCTCCTTTGAGGATTTGGTAGTTGAAAATAAGATGCAAATACTTGTTTTACTTTTCTAACTAAAAACAACAAAAAAATTATAGAGAGAGTAAAACAAAATAAAGTTGTCTGGCAGAGTTGTATACCACATTAATAAATAATTTATAAGTATCATGAGAATGTGTCACCTTAAGTACTGCCAATTGGTAAGAAAAGTCAAATTCAACAATTTTTTTTTTAAAAATAAGGTTTTGATATATTATTTTACATATGTAGAGGTAAGATTATAAAGTCCAACTGGAAATAAGTGTTTTTGACTACTTAACAATTAATTTAAAATTTTCATCCAAAATGTGTCAGATCCACTCAATCTCAGATCTCAGTGTGAAGATGTATTCTGATTCTGAGCAGAAAAAAAGAGGTTGCCAGGTTTGGTCTTGAATTTTCCTCACTTTCTCAGTAATTTTTATGAGAATTTGGAGGATATATTTATCATACTTTCTCATAAAATGTGATTACAGACAAAAGACAGTGTGTTGACCATTTAAACCAAGAATAATATGAAATATTAGTAAAAATAATAAAATTTGAAACAGTGGAAATGAGCAGCACTAGATTTGATGGGTATATTAAAAGATCAGATATTTTGAAGCTGAGGGTAATTACTTTATTTGAGTGTAGGTTAACCCCCGTATGCCAATTGCTTTTGCCCAACATAACTCTAACATTAGTTACTAAAGATAAGACAGGGAGATACTGTAGATATGCCACGAATTAAGTAAATGATAACTGCTTTAATAGATACTTGAAATCTCAAAGGTTTAACATAAAAATATTTCAGGCGTAGGTCAAATTTCAGTGGGGTGTTCCTGGTCATACTGTTTCTCAGTGTGATTACTCAAGGGCCCAGGCTCTTCATACTTCTGGTTCCACCTTGTACAAGCTATCTCTGTTAAGCCCACTGTAGGAAGACATGGAGAGTGTTTGTACCTAGCATACATGATTTCCCCATATATTTCATTGGCTCAAATGCTTAATTACTCCAGCTGCAAAGGGGGTCATGACATATATACTGTAGATGTGTGCTAAATAGGAAAAGTATATTTAAACACTTGGCATGTTCTACCATATTCCTGTTTATATATCATTTAGTACTCAAAAGAATGTATTACAAGGAATAATATTGATTATGACATTTATTATAAGAATTTGACTTAAATTATTATTCTAACTATTAAAAAGCAGGTCATTTCTTCTGTGTCTTTTGCTGTCCTGAAGTCAGCCAATCAGTAAGTTGAGAAGTAAAGATGAGTATTAAGCTGAGGAGAGCAATGGGAAACTGAAACAAGTGAGAACAAGGTAGAATCCACGTTCTTTTCAAACCATCACCAAAACTACAACTTTCAAGATGCTGGTTACTTGAAAGAGAAATTGGCCTCCAGCTGATACCTGGCTCTGAAAGGACTGATCAGAAAGATCTAGAGGTGCTGTGGGCCCAGCTGCTCCCTCACATCAAAAACAAGAGTTGTCAACTTAACTAATTTTTAAAATAAATAAAATTTGTTACACTGATAATTGAAGAAATATCCCTTATGTCTTTGGACTTAAGATTCCATTAGATTTTGTATTCAACACAAACTCAGAATCTCCAGTAGGTGGACAGTCTTACTCCAGTTTCTTGTTCAAGGCCTGTAAACAAAATTATATGTTATTTACTCACAATGGACTCTGCT
The DNA here is from genome assembly GCF_000951045.1 of Mandrillus leucophaeus. NCBI lineage: Eukaryota > Metazoa > Chordata > Mammalia > Primates > Cercopithecidae > Mandrillus > Mandrillus leucophaeus. Next base: position 369,564 of record NW_012098244.1, read on the forward strand.
AAATTACCAGGAAGACAATGGCAAGGATGGCTAATCAAAGACAAAATAACACACAATAAACACTTTTACTTGGACATGGAGAGAAAAGTCATCATACCGCTGTCTCCAGGCCAAAGCAATTTTAAATTTGAGAAGTCGTATGTTTTAAAGAAGTTTATGCAAGTTTCTTCAATCTTCTCTCTGAGGGAAATCTCGGATCCTTTCTTTGATGTTCCTTACCCCCATACTCAAGTCTGTTCTTCCCTATATATTATTCTCCATGGCTTCACCTAAAGTGGAAGTTGGGGAATATGCTTTCCTTTGAGCCCTATTTAGACTTTATGCTGTTTTCTGTTGGATAATTACTGTTATGAAGGTTTTTATCAATTCTCAACTTTCTGAGCAGAGAGCTAGGATTTTAGATTGCTTACCTATATAATTCCTTGATGCACAAGTTCTGTGCACCAAGCAACCACATACAGATGTCGTTATCTGACCAGAAATGCCAGGTATATTATATATCTTTGTTTCTTCTCTCTCATGTCATTTTCATCAATTTAATGACATTTTTTGAAACTATCTGAAAGGGAGCTTTCTTAATCTGAAGTTGGATACAAAGTTGATTTGCTTTATCTAACTCTAAGAAGTTTCACAAAGCTTTTATTTCCCAAAGTCTTTTTAAAGTGTTGTTGTTATAGTCATTTGATTATTTCACTTTTTGCATTTAAGGGCAGTCAGACTTTTCAAGCTAAAATGCCTTTGACTTTAAAATATCTCTATTCCTTGCTCTCCACTTGAAAAACATAATCATCTTTCCTAAGTTGGTTTAATTATAATGATAGATTAAGTATTCAATAGTAGCTAAAACATTTCAGATTACTTTCAACAATTTCTGCTAGTGATACAGCCTCAGTAAACACATTGTTTGCCTTGAAAATCATTACAGGACATAGTTTTGCCAACCTTTGATAAGGTATAAGAAAAATCTCTATCCTTGCATCCAGAAATATTTGTTCTGTTGCCTGCTTCCTCCAGTATACTAAACCAATGGTACTAATCTGCCAAGAAAGCACCTCAGTATTAGCATCAGTTTCTGTATTAATTACACAAATTTTTACAGATAAATTTTAAAATCTTAATAACTTAACCCTTCAAAAGTCATATTTGCATCTCATAACAGTTCAGTGGAAGAGTTATTGGTAGGGTGGCTTTTTCTAAGCAGTGATTAAGTGGCTAAAACTTCTTTAATCTTGCTGGTCCACAACCTTCAATGTGTTGCACTAAGACCTTCTGCTCAACAGCATTTAAGAAAGAGGTATCAGCAGTTTCTTTGGCTAGGCATCTGCTCAGTGGATGTGCTTATTTTTGTTGTTCTGCCATTTGCTAACACCCTATGGTCTTCTGATAGATCCTCTCCATTTTACTGATACATATAGAGAAAAAGACTGAAAGGCACAAACTGTACATTTTAATGGGCCAGGTGTGAAGGAGGGAAGAGCTTCTGCTTCAATTCAGTTGATGAAAACCCAGTTAAATGGCCACACTGAACTACAAGGGAACGTGAGAAATTGATTGGAATAAAATGCCCAGGTTGAAAATAAACAAGTTTTAGTAAGTACATGGTAATCTCTAACACAGAATACAGAATGAATTGTTTGATGAGCATCTAGTTCTAAATAAAAGAGGAGAGTCATACAATATAAATGTTATTATAGTATGTTGACAGTTATGTTAGACTCACAGCTGAAAGCCTTTTTCTTAGAGACAATTAGTTCCATAAGCATGTTGAGAAGGTGCTTTGAATCATTAATTCAGTCTCAAAGGCAGTGAGATCTGTGTGCAGTAATTGAGTCAACTGTTGCCCACAACTGCAAGCTATTACTCTTATGGTAACCAAGAAACAGGTGATCTCACAGGGCTGATTGGATCCTTCCAAAAATGCTTCAGAGAGACAGTTTTATGTGTCACTAATCAACTTCAAAAATGACTGGTAAGATTTTTCCTACGGGGTGATTCCCTCTTGTGTGATATCACTACAGGAGCCTTACTCTTAGAATTGCTTGATGATGAATCATTCTGTAATTTCTTTTCCTCTTATGTATGATATGGTTGTACTTGGGCCAGTGAAAGGCATTGCTTTGTGGTTTCAGGTGCTAATCAATTCCAAAACAGATGTTAGGCAAAAGACAAACTCAGTGAGAAAAAGTTGATAATACTTTATTGCCCAAATTTTATATCTTCTCCCAATTCCATTTACAGGTAATATGTAAGCTATGATCAGATATCTATAAATGGAATTCTAAGATAATAAAACGGATCAGCTTTGTTCATGCATCACTCTTGAAATAAAATATGAACAGAATTCTTTAAGCTGATCAGATGAATAGATCTGTGCTCTAATGAGTACAACTCTTTGAATACCTTACAACTCTTATGTTGATAAGATCAATTTCCTTATCACCTGAATAAACATTGTGTCCAGATAGACTCTGCACTATTAACAAGTTATCTATGAATATTTCATTAATTCCAGCATGACTCATATTATATAAACAGTATCATTTGATGTCAGTCACACTGGCCATCTTTAATCCCTAGAACACTGGTCGGTAAGACCGTCATACATAAACAAATCCTCTTCTCCAATTTTAGAGATAACTTAGTTGAATTGTAATGTATTCTATATATTTTTCATAAAGGGATAGACCAAGTATAAGTAACCAGATAAATCTGCAAATTGTTCTGTCTTCTATCTTAAGCTTATGCCATAATTCAACATAGAAACACCATGCTGTATTTAACAAGCCCCTTATTAAAATGAATTATAGTTGTTTCCTTGTCACCTATGTAAAGACTGCAATATTAATACTACAAATTTTAGTTTATAATAACACCACTATAATTGTCATATCACCTTACGCATTAATGTAACACTAATTATTAGGAATCTACAATTGTTCTTATTAACTTGAAAATTTTTTGCCTTTGAAAATCTAAGTATAATTAATTTGTATAATTAATATTTTAAAACTATAGGTAGTTGGTATACTGCATCGATTATAGTAATAGTGTATTAATATTGGGTGCTTTAAGAGTCAGAATGTCAAAAGGCACAAAGTAAGGTTTTCAATTAATTGCCATACAGTGTCTCTCATGGAATACAATAAACTTGGAGGTTTTACCAACCAATTACATAAGAATTACAACTCCAATATTTATAAGTTAGAATTATTTAGAAGATAAATATTGTGTAAGGGTAAAGTAATGCTGGCAAATAATTACAACTCGTTGATTATGAATCTTTTTGGTGGGTTCATGATAAAGATACAGTATGATGGTTTAATGAATAGTGTATGATGGATTTTTTAAATCCATAATGATCATCTTGTGAAAATATGAAAGTGTGTGCCATTTTATTGCAAAAATAAATAAAAAATGTATTATTTTCAGTTTTCAGTGGTGGGATACAGGACAAGAGAAAACAGACATAAAGTCTACAACTCACTTCTGGGTGATCACAGTAAAACCCTCACCTGCCCACTTATTTCTCTTTTACACATTTCTAGTAGATGCTCATGATGCAACATATAGATATGCAAATTTAACTTACCTTACAAAAACAATTTTGTGCTTGGCTGTTTTAAAAAAGCAATAAGCAATAATACATAAATGCTATAATAAATTCTGATTCTCAGTCCCAATATCTTGTCAGAATAGTTCCTGCCTTGATTGAAGGGGCTGAGGTACTCAGTTGAATAAACGAGCTAACTGGTATAGGAAGGGCTATGCTTTCTGAAACCTCCGGAGGTCAATCTGTTTCTTTATCTTTTCCAGCTTCTAAATACTGCCTGTATTCCTTGGTTCTTTACTCTTTCTTTCATCATTAAAGCAAACAATGGTGGGACGAGTCCTTTTATATCACATCATTCCAACCTCTTCCATTTTTTAGGAGTCTGGGATTACACTGGGCACACCTAAATATTTCAGAGTGATCTTTCTAATTTGAAGTCAGTTGATTAGCAAACTTAATCACATATGCAGTCTAAATTTATTTGTAACCTAACATATTTATAGGTTCTGAGGATTAGGATATAGGCATCTTTGAGAAGCCCTTATCTCATTATCTGCCTACCATAGGTACCTTTTGCTATACATTTTCCAACATGAATAGACTTTGAAACTTTGAAATAAAATCACCTTTTACATTTATGATTCATTTTATGGGTTTTGAAAACTGTTTGTGCCTGACTAAACTGTGACATAGACTGCAATTACAAGCCACTGTGAAGTCAGTGAAACCAAAGTTTAGCAATAAAATATTTTAACTTTTAACTGAATGTATGGTTAATTTAACTCACACACATACATGTATACACACATACATACACATTCACACACACACGTAAACTGAAAACAGGAGAGGCCTGTCTTACTTGTATGTTTTACTTGAATATAGAAGTAACAAAACAAACAAAAAAATGTGCTGGCTACTAAAATAGTCTTGCAAAATTGGTTCTACTTTTTAAATTGCTTTTATTTTAGAAGGTTATGATTCTCCTGCACTCTGAACGACTCAATGTAGTATTTACTTCTATTATCTATTTACGGTCATAATACTGCGGGTGCAACTGCCAACCTTCCAGATCAGAGTCACCTTGGTTATAAGGGCGAACCAATTAAACTTACGGAAAGTAAGCCAGCAAAGTGGTGTTACTAGCTTTGAGATAATGATGAAAAGTTATAAAAATGAGTTGAGACTTTTTGAAATAATGATACTTGAGTTTAAAATTTGGTCAAAGTAAAAATAAACTATTACTTTACAAATAATAGACTATAACATTATTGTCAGATGATTTTCAACCACAAATGTATCTCATCATCAAAAAGAGCCTTCTTTTAAATAATTTGTTTCTGTCTAAGAGCACTTCCATAACCTCATAAACCACAAAACCTGGGAGAAATATAAATTAATTTAATAAGTATTTAGCAACTTTAAATTAGAAACTAAGATAATTCCTGAAGTAGAAATAGT
>NW_012098244.1:374624-377118 GCF_000951045.1 Mandrillus leucophaeus
AACATATTTATAGGTTCTGAGGATTAGGATATAGGCATCTTTGAGAAGCCCTTATCTCATTATCTGCCTACCATAGGTACCTTTTGCTATACATTTTCCAACATGAATAGACTTTGAAACTTTGAAATAAAATCACCTTTTACATTTATGATTCATTTTATGGGTTTTGAAAACTGTTTGTGCCTGACTAAACTGTGACATAGACTGCAATTACAAGCCACTGTGAAGTCAGTGAAACCAAAGTTTAGCAATAAAATATTTTAACTTTTAACTGAATGTATGGTTAATTTAACTCACACACATACATGTATACACACATACATACACATTCACACACACACGTAAACTGAAAACAGGAGAGGCCTGTCTTACTTGTATGTTTTACTTGAATATAGAAGTAACAAAACAAACAAAAAAATGTGCTGGCTACTAAAATAGTCTTGCAAAATTGGTTCTACTTTTTAAATTGCTTTTATTTTAGAAGGTTATGATTCTCCTGCACTCTGAACGACTCAATGTAGTATTTACTTCTATTATCTATTTACGGTCATAATACTGCGGGTGCAACTGCCAACCTTCCAGATCAGAGTCACCTTGGTTATAAGGGCGAACCAATTAAACTTACGGAAAGTAAGCCAGCAAAGTGGTGTTACTAGCTTTGAGATAATGATGAAAAGTTATAAAAATGAGTTGAGACTTTTTGAAATAATGATACTTGAGTTTAAAATTTGGTCAAAGTAAAAATAAACTATTACTTTACAAATAATAGACTATAACATTATTGTCAGATGATTTTCAACCACAAATGTATCTCATCATCAAAAAGAGCCTTCTTTTAAATAATTTGTTTCTGTCTAAGAGCACTTCCATAACCTCATAAACCACAAAACCTGGGAGAAATATAAATTAATTTAATAAGTATTTAGCAACTTTAAATTAGAAACTAAGATAATTCCTGAAGTAGAAATAGTCTTTTTTTTTTTTAACTGAAACTGAGCATGCAAGGTATTCATGCTTATTACTAGGCACTATTTAGACTTATTTTGTAATTTGTATTATTGTTTTATAGTGAAAAATGCTGTCTTAATCCTATTGATTAAGACATATGGAAAATTATATTGTGTGGTGCCCACAAATTTGTTACGTCTCTGATTTCTACTTATTTAAATTGAAAAATAAGTAGAAATGAGAGTTTTTATCACAAATAAAACTTAGCTTCTGTGCCTATAGTATGTACATGTGTCTCTTGAAGAGATGTTTTCTAGAAATTTACCTAAAATAATTATTTGGTGGGTCGTTTACTGTTATTTGCTTTTGACTGAAAGATATCATTTCTTCTAATATCTGTTGTGCGGCCTTGACAGATTTTAGTGCTAACACTATCCAATCTCTTATTTTTAGATCTAACTATAATGACTGTATTAGGCACATTTATATTAATTTCCTGTTGTATAAAAAAATATGGCAAGGTAATTACAATGTTTTAGATAAACAATAAAATGCATTTAAATATATAAAATACAATGTGGGAAATATTTAAAAATCAATTTAATTAAACTTTAAAGTGTATGTGTGTGTGTGTGTGTATATATATATATCTTTCTATTTTTGAGCTAGAATTTTTTTTTTTGTAATTCCAAATTGTACCTTTAAAAATTTCTAAATTTCTGGGAAGCTAAAATTGAAACAATGATAGAGAGATAATGCACAAAATAGAAAAAAGAGAAAATTACTTGCAGTGACTATAATTTTGAACTTCTTGAAAATCAACACTTCAATATTAGTTCAGTAAAATCTGTGTTATATTTTGCAAGTGATAGGTACTTTCAATTTTAATTTTATGTGTAGTCAACTAACGTGAAAAAACGTGGCTGTGCTTTGGTCAAGGATAGGTCAAGGTAGGATGTTTACATCCTGTGTGACTCAATGAGTCTAGAGTACAAGCGTATAACTCCACTTGTCAACATAACCATGTAGACCTAACATAGAGAAACTCACCACCATAGCCATAACATAGGGAACAGCATCACTTGGCTCTAAACCACTATTGTCTGTAAAAGGTATAATTGTCCTGTTGACACTATACAGGAGTACTGGTGCCCAGAGAAAGAGACAGTCAGAGCTGTCTGTCTTTGCAGACAGACAGAGGGGAGCCAGGACACAGCTCAGCTTGATCGTGCCCAGGGAGAGAAAGAGTTAAGCCGCTGAACCTGAAGGCAGGGGAGAGCTGGCCATGCAGCTGTGTGTGGGGACCACCTGACTAAGCAGCTGAGACAGGGTAGACAGTGTGAGAGAAAGCTATTGATGACAGCTGCTGCTGAATAAAATCATCTTTCATCTGCCTACGCCCCGCCCGAGTATTCTTTCTGCTCATCTACCCACTCCCTCAGGACCTCAACATGACCTTTGGTATGGTCATTAACCTGACAACATGTTAGAAAAAAATCACAGGACAAAACTGATGAATTTGCATAATTTCATAAAGAGTTCTGTG
>NW_012098244.1:378703-380741 GCF_000951045.1 Mandrillus leucophaeus
ATAAATTCAAGTCAGTGAAACTATGAAAGCATGACAGACAAAACTAATGAATAATCATCTTCTTCTGAGCAAGGGTGTAAGAATTTTCAAAATATAAAAATTCAAGCAAAGTCAGTTAAATGTTCTCTTTACGCCCAAATATTCTACATTGTGCTCTACAATTTTGTGTCATACTAGGAAAGAAGTATTTCTTCAATACAATGCATTTACATGGATTTCTTATTTTTTAAAAGAGGGAGTCTCACTTTGCTGCCCAGGCTGGAGGGCAGTAGCAGGATCATAGTTCACTGCAGGTATGAACTCCTGGGCTCAAGGAATCCCCCAGCTTCAACCTCCTGAGTAGCTGGGAGTGAAGGTGTGAGTCACTGTGCTACACAGATTATTTTTTAAAATTCTTCCTTGCTCACTTGTATCTTCATGGTATTATAGCTAATGTTAAGAATAATAATAACATGATAGTGCATACTGATTTATATGTATAGAAATATGTTGTATACAAACATAAGCTTTTTTTTTATTTTGAAGCATTTTTTATTTGTTGTGTTTTATTTTTGTTTCTCTTAAGGTCTTATGCCTCTTTTAATTTGGGGGCAGTTTTACTTCTAGCTTTCCCTGAGGTATGTATCTGGGAAAGAGTTTTAGGTTGGCCTAACATCTAACATGACACTGAGAGATACAGAAAATCCACCCTAAACTCAAAATCATTTTTAAACTTCTCCTTTTCTCATCCTTAAATTTATCACATTCCCTATCCTAACATCATATGTCCTTATTTACATAGAAATTGGTTTTACAAATTTAAAATATAATCTTGTAACTTAATTCATTTTCATACATTTCCTAATGTATCTAATCATCCTCTGCATAATTAAGTAAAACAGTCAGCTTACAATATTCAAATAGACCAAAGAATACTAAAAAATAAATAAATAAAAGAAACAAAAGTCGTTTTGGACTATTTACTTTACCTCAACATTTTTATCTCCTTACAACTTTGAAATAGAGGCAGAATGAACAAGGGCCGAGGTAACCACTTTCACTTGCTTAATTTAGTCAAAACTGCCTCTAAATAAAAGAAATTTCCCCTGTGTTTCTCAGCTTTCCACTACTTTAAATAAGAGAAAAACTAAAAGCCATTCTTCTCTAAAGGTATGTGTCATGTGTTTCAATTCAAAAGCTTTAATTTGAATATATTACTTCAAAGTAAATATACATGAAGATCATCTTAAGTAAAAAATAAATCATTATAAACCATATCAATGTAAAAAAGTTCATATTTTAAATTTTACAGAAAATATTTGATTTATCCCACTTTAAATATATTAAAAGCTCAATTCTTTCTGACTTTGGTTAAATTTTTGTATTGGTATAAGCATATAAACACATGCAGTTCTCATGTGAATAAATGTTACCTCACATAGAACATGAAACCACTGCTTCCCAATTTCTGCAAAGCGATTTGAAATAAGCAGAGTAATATCATATAAAGACAGGGATTTAGCCCAAGTCTATCTATTATATTCAAATATTTACACACACACACACATTATATATATACACACACACACATACACTCATATGTTATACAGAGATATATTTGCTGTTCTAAAACAAAACATCAAAATTGCATCATTGAGCTTTTCAATAAATATTGTTTTGCTGTCTGTAGAATTATATTTCACTCTGTAATTTGCGATTATTAAAGTGAATGTATTAGCTTTCTCTTTGCTGCTGTAACAGATTCCCACACATGCAGCCCATTAAGGCAACACAAATTGACTATCTCATGGTTCTAAAGGTGAGAAGTTCATTTGGGCTGGACTGGCTCATTTGCTCTTGGTATCTGAAGACCAAAATCAATATAGGTTATGCTCCTGTGCTATTACCTTGAAGCTTTCAGGGAGAATCTGTTTCTAGGCTCATTCAGGCTCTTGGCAGAATTCAGTGCCTTCCAGCAGTCCCTGACATTTTGGCACCAGAGACTGGTTTTTTGGAAGACAATGTTTCCATGGACTGGGGGCAAGGAGATGGTTTCAGC
>NW_012098244.1:381571-383416 GCF_000951045.1 Mandrillus leucophaeus
TTACAAAATACAGTAATTTTTGGTCACTGAAAATGTCAAATCCTAGAAAATGTGGCATTTTATGTGTGATGTTAATATCCTTCTGGAGCAGTCATTGGCCAAAGATTTATTTGATGTATCCGATTTTTCCAGAATAGATGATTCTGATGATTTAGACAATTCTGATGGTCTGCTCACAAATAACTCCAATAACAGTTTATATATAATATATATATATATATTTACATTGAAAATCAGTCAGTTTTGCTTCAGCCTCAAATAGTATGTTTATGTAAAATTAAATGAATACTGGCAGCAAGATGCACTTTTCTTCTAAATGGAAAAGTTAAATAGCATTCTTTGGGTTAGATTTTTATTTTAAAGATCCAACAATCTTGTGTGTGTGTGTATGTGTTTGTGCTTTTCTATCCTATGTTGATTTGGTGTAACCTGAGATGTCATCTGGAATGAATTCACCATGAAAAGATTATGTTTACTGTGTTTTTGCCATAATTAGTATTCTGAGCATTCCTTTGGGGGGGAAAAAAAAAAAGCCTACTTTAAAAAAATCAGCCCTTGGGTAAATAGTTAATTTTAAAATGATAGTAGAAACTATTTCAAAATCAGATTTTGAAGAAATCCTTGGAATACATTAAAGGTAAAATTATTTTACAATGAGTATCCCATTTATGTTTTCCCCCATATCATTTTAGAACAGCATTTACATTGATTTTATATCAGGACTCTCAGTTTTGGCTTCATAGAAGTAGAAATGCAACTCCCCATCATTCTATCCCATTGTATTAAAATATCTTTTCCTGCTTCATTTTTTTTTTTCCTGTAGGATTTATATGTTAGATTTAACTCCTAGCAAAAGCTCAAGATTACCTACTCTTCCTCTACCCTGAAAATAAAACATATTTGGGCCATGACCATGAAGAAAAGGGAGACATATAAACATTTACAGTATTATCTCCTGATTAAATGCTGTTCTTTATATTATTTTCATCTTTTTCAACAAACGCCTGGAGCATAAGAGGACTGGAGCACTGTCCTGATGGAAAACCAGAAGAAGTCCAATGTGCTAATTCTGATTAAGGAACTCAAAGAACTCAACAACAAAAACAAGCAAATAGCCTCAATAAAAAAGATGGGCAAAGCACATGAATAGATACTTTTCAAAAGACAACATAGAAATGGCCAACAAGTATATGAAAAAAAGTATTCAACATCATGAATGTCATCTTACACTAGTCAGAATGGCTATTACTAAAAAGTCAAAAACAACAAATGTTGGCAAAGATGCAAAGAAAAGAGAACACTTACACATTATTGGTGGGAGTGTAAATTAGTACAGTCTCTGTGAAAAATAGTATGGAGCTTTCTCCAAGAATGAAACATAGAACTACCATTCGATCCAGCAGTACCATTACTGGGTATCTAACCAAAGCAAAATAAATAATTATATCAACAAGATATCTACATTTATATGTTTATCACAGAACTATTTACAACAGCAAAAATATGAAATCAGCCTTAAGTGTACATCAATAGATAATTGGATAAAGAAAATAGGGTATATATTGAAATATTATTCAGCCACATAAAAGGATGAACTCATTTCTTTTGCAGCAACAGGAACTGGAGGTCATTATCTTAAGTGAAACAACTCAGGAAGTCAAATACTGAATGTTCTCATTTACAAGTGGAAGGTAAAGCTAAGGTATGCACATGGACATAGAACATGGAATGACAGATCCTGGAGACTCCAAAAGGTAGAGGGCAGAAGAGTGATGGGTGGTGGTAAATTACTTAGTGGGTACAATGTACAGCATTCAGGTGACAGATGTACAAAAATCCAAGATT
>NW_012098244.1:384154-386495 GCF_000951045.1 Mandrillus leucophaeus
AAGATTTATAGATGTAAAATTTTTTTAAAGTATGCTTTATTCAATGATTCCTGTATTTTCTAGTCTGAGATTATTAACAATATTAAAATATTAAAATTTTCCAAAGTAGAATTTTGTGTCATTATCAAAATGATTATTAGTTTTGAGTTTAGCAGGAATTATAAAGTTTAATATGGGGTTGGTAAACTAGACTTCAATTTAAAGATTCACTAAAACATTACTAGGAAAGATAAACTAAAAGTAGAACATTAATTAGAAAGATACTTCTTAGAATTTGGTGAGTAATTTCATTTTATATAGATATATGAATAAAATGAATATTACCAAGGGATATCAAACTGGTATCTAAGAAGGATAAGGCCTGGTTAACTCCAGAACCTTTATTTTGCTAAGTGACATTCATAACTCTTTTTCATAAATCATAACTTTTCTTGAATCTATCAGACAGAGCTCAGGTTGCTACACAAACAAGCAGCTTGATATCTAAAATAATGCATGTTAAGAGAAGAGAGGATGTAAGCACTGGCACACCCTGTGTCAGTGAAGAGAAGGAAGGGACATGGACACCACGCAAGTAGGTAATAAACTCTAAGAATTTGGCTAAATTTTATATAACAAATTGCTAAAAGGTGAGTATAGCTAGCATGTATATATAGAAACTCTGAGAGTTGCAGACATAAATGAAATTTGCACTCATTCCCAGCTTTTCATGAGAATGTTCAGCATCAGGGAGATGATAAACAAAAACTGTAAGCCACTGGAGGAGAAACAGAAAAACTCTCCATCCATGAGACAGGTCAAAATCTGTCTGGGAGTAAAGGAAATGATAATAACATTTCTGCTGTATAGGGAAAGGGAAAACAATATTCTAAATCCAACATTCTAAACTGCAATTACTTTTGCACCAACCTAATTTTCTAGATACTATCAGAAAAGGTCTACCACTAAATGAGACTAAGAGAACTCTATCCCCTAACTAAGATGTTGAGATGCTTAGCATCTTTTTCTGTTAGGGGATAACAGAAAAGATACTTAAAAGGACACACCTTAGAGAACCAAGCAAACATGGCCCACTTAAGCCTAATGTTGAAGCAGGAGAATACAAAACAATTATTGATCCTCCAACATCTTAGATAAAATTAATCAAAAGTAATAACAGAAGAACACTAGGGATGGGCTGAGTGTGGAGAGAGAATATCTCTTTGTCAGGATCAGAGGGTTAATACCAGTAACGAAGAATGAATCAAGAACATTGAGAAAAAAACCCTCTGGTGCCTCAGCCACTACCTGATGTAAAGATACTGCATAGGAAAATGCAAGCTGTTATGCACTGGATGTAACCATAGCAACAAGACCGAAACCCAGCTCAACTCCTGATGAAAAAAAATCAAACATTCATGTTAACAGCAAAACAAACAAAAAACAGCAACAAATTGAGCAGGTGCATTTCTAGGGGTAAATATAATTTACTTCAGTCTCTGGTATTCTAAATATGATGTGTTATATTAAGTAAAAGTACAAGACAAATTTAAAAAGCAGGAAAGAACCATACAGTATCAAAAATAGAGTTGATAAAACCAGAGTCAGTAATGACCCAAATGTTGAAAAAGACAAAAAATTTAAAGCAACTACACATAAGTGAAAATCTAGTATAAAAAGATGAACAATAGGCATGAACATACGAGAAATATAAAGGAAGAAAAACCTACAGAACTAGAATATAGGTTTAAAAAATTCAATTGGATAGATGTTAATTAAAATAATTGATCATTTCAAAGAACATATTTAATTTCTTGGTTTTAATTTAATTTCTGCTCTAATTTTTATTTATTTTCTTCATTTTAGGCTTAAATAGCTTTTTTCTCTAGTTTCCTAAGGTGGAAACTTAGGTTATTGCTGTAAATTTCTCTCTAATCACTTCTTTCACTGCATCCCAGACACTGAAATAAGTTGTATTTTTATTTTCACTTAGTTCAAAACATTTCAATTTCTCTTGAGAATTCTCTGACCCATGTACTATTCAGAAGCATGCCATTTTAATTTCCATGTAAGTTTACACATTCTTCACTAAACTACAGAAAACTGTTTTAAAATTCGTATGAAATAAAAAATTAAAAAAAAAGAGAGACTGAATAGCCAAGGGAATCCTAAACAAAAAGAACAAAGCTGGAGACATCACTCTACCCAACTTCAAAGTATACTACAGAGCTACAGTAACCAAAACAGCACAGTACTAGCACAAAAACAGACACATAGACCAGTAGAACAGAATAGAGAACCCAGAAATAAAACCACACATATACAACTAGCTGATCTTTGACAAACCTGACAAAATCAAACA
>NW_012098244.1:388190-391217 GCF_000951045.1 Mandrillus leucophaeus
ACTGGAGGAGAAACAGAAAAACTCTCCATCCATGAGACAGGTCAAAATCTGTCTGGGAGTAAAGGAAATGATAATAACATTTCTGCTGTATAGGGAAAGGGAAAACAATATTCTAAATCCAACATTCTAAACTGCAATTACTTTTGCACCAACCTAATTTTCTAGATACTATCAGAAAAGGTCTACCACTAAATGAGACTAAGAGAACTCTATCCCCTAACTAAGATGTTGAGATGCTTAGCATCTTTTTCTGTTAGGGGATAACAGAAAAGATACTTAAAAGGACACACCTTAGAGAACCAAGCAAACATGGCCCACTTAAGCCTAATGTTGAAGCAGGAGAATACAAAACAATTATTGATCCTCCAACATCTTAGATAAAATTAATCAAAAGCAATAACAGAAGAACACTAGGGATGGGCTGAGTGTGGAGAGAGAATATCTCTTTGTCAGGATCAGAGGGTTAATACCAGTAACGAAGAATGAATCAAGAACATTGAGAAAAAAACCCTCTGGTGCCTCAGCCACTACCTGATGTAAAGATACTGCATAGGAAAATGCAAGCTGTTATGCACTGGATGTAACCATAGCAACAAGACCGAAACCCAGCTCAACTCCTGATGAAAAAAAATCAAACATTCATGTTAACAGCAAAACAAACAAAAAACAGCAACAAATTGAGCAGGTGCATTTCTAGGGGTAAATATAATTTACTTCAGTCTCTGGTATTCTAAATATGATGTGTTATATTAAGTAAAAGTACAAGACAAATTTAAAAAGCAGGAAAGAACCATACAGTATCAAAAATAGAGTTGATAAAACCAGAGTCAGTAATGACCCAAATGTTGAAAAAGACAAAAAATTTAAAGCAACTACACATAAGTGAAAATCTAGTATAAAAAGATGAACAATAGGCATGAACATACGAGAAATATAAAGGAAGAAAAACCTACAGAACTAGAATATAGGTTTAAAAAATTCAATTGGATAGATGTTAATTAAAATAATTGATCATTTCAAAGAACATATTTAATTTCTTGGTTTTAATTTAATTTCTGCTCTAATTTTTATTTATTTTCTTCATTTTAGGCTTAAATAGCTTTTTTCTCTAGTTTCCTAAGGTGGAAACTTAGGTTATTGCTGTAAATTTCTCTCTAATCACTTCTTTCACTACATCCCAGACACTGAAATAAGTTGTATTTTTATTTTCACTTAGTTCAAAACATTTCAATTTCTCTTGAGAATTCTCTGACCCATGTACTATTCAGAAGCATGCCATTTTAATTTCCATGTAAGTTTACACATTCTTCACTAAACTACAGAAAACTGTTTTAAAATTCGTATGAAATAAAAAATTAAAAAAAAAGAGAGACTGAATAGCCAAGGGAATCCTAAACAAAAAGAACAAAGCTGGAGACATCACTCTACCCAACTTCAAAGTATACTACAGACCTACAGTAACCAAAACAGCACAGTACTAGCACAAAAACAGACACATAGACCAGTAGAACAGAATAGAGAACCCAGAAATAAAACCACACATATACAACTAGCTGATCTTTGACAAACCTGACAAAATCAAACAATGGGAAAAGGATTCCCTATTCAGTAAATCGTGCTGAGATAGCTGGCTAGATACATGCAGAAGGTTAAAACTGGACCCCTTTCTTAAATCATATACAAAAATTAACTCAAGATGGATTATAATCTTAAATGTAAAACCCAAAACTATATAAACTCTAGAGGACAACCTAGGCAATAGCATTCAGAACATCAGTACAGGAAAAGAATTCAGGGCGAAGACACCAAAGGCAATTGTAACAAAAGCAAAATTGTCAAATAGGATCTAATTGAGGTAAAGAGATGCTGCACAGCAAAAGAAACTATGAATGGAGTAAACAGACAACTTAAAGAATAGGAGAAAAGTGTTGCCAACTATGCATCTGACAAAGGTCTAATATCCAGCATCTATAAGAAATTTAAACAAATTTATCAAAATAAATAAATAAATAAAGACAACCCCATAAAAAAGTGGGCAAAGGACATAAACAGACACTTTTTTCCCTATTTATTTATTTATTTATTTATTTATTTATATTTTAACTGTTTAGAAATAACTCAGTGGTCGTCTGAAAGGCTTATTGTTATTTTCTTTTCTTAATTTTTGTTTTTCTTTATTTCTTCTAAAAAAAATGGGATACATGTGCAGAAAGTGCAGGTTTTCTAAGTAGGTGTACATGTTCCATGGTGGCTGGCTGCAACTATTGACCTGTCCTCTAAGTTCCCTCCCCTTGTCCCACTACCCCCAGTGTGTGGTGTTCTCCTCTCTGTGTCCATGTGTTCCCAATATTCAGCTCACACTTATGAGTGAGAACATGTGGTGCTTAATTTTCTGTTTCTGTGTTAGTTTGCTGAGGATGATGGCTTCCAGCTACATCCATGACCCTGCAAAAGATATTATCTCATTCCTTTTTATGGCTGCATAGTATTCCATGCTGTATATGTACCACATTTTCTTTATCCAGTCAATCATTGACAGGCATTTGGATTTGGTTGGATGTAAACAGATACTTTTCAAAAGAAGGCATACATGTGGTCAACAATCATATGAAAAAAAGCTTAATATCACTGATCATTAGAGAAATGCAAATCAAAACCACAGTGAGATACCATCTCACATCAGTCAAAATGGCTTGTATTAAAAAGTCAAAAAGTAATAGATGCTGGCAACTTGTGGAAAAAAAGGAATGCTTATCTACTGTTGGTGGGAGTGTAAATTAGTTCAGCTACTTTGAAAGGCAGTGTGGTGTTTCCTCAAAGACCTAAAGACAGAATCACCATTTGACCCAGCAATCCCATTACTGGGTATGTGCCCAAAGAAATAAAAATCCTTCTATTATAGTGACACATGCACACATGTGTTCACTGAAGCACTATTCACAGTAGCAAAGACATGGAATCCACCTAAATCACAATCAAAGATAGACTGCATGAAGAAAATATGGTACATATATGCCATGGAGTACT
>NW_012098244.1:393127-393662 GCF_000951045.1 Mandrillus leucophaeus
TTAACTATTTAGAAATAACTCAGTGGTCGTCTGAAAGGCTTATTGTTATTTTCTTTTTTTAATTTTTGTTTTTCTTTATTTCTTCTAAAAAAATGGGATACATGTGCAGAAAGTGTAGGTTTGCTAAGTAGGTGTACATGTTCCATGGTGGTTTGCTGCAACTATTGACCTGTCCTCTAAGTTCCCTCCCCTTGTCCCACTACCCCCAGTGTGTGGTGTTCTCCTCTCTGTGTCCATGTGTTCCCAGTATTCAGCTCACACTTATGAGTGAGAACATGTGGTGCTTGATTTTCTGTTTCTGTGTTAGTTTGCTGAGGATGATGGCTTCCAGCTACATCCATGACCCTGCAAAAGATATTATCTCGTTCCTTTTTATGGCTGCATAGTATTCCATGGTGTATATGTACCACATTTTCTTTATCCAGTCAATCATTGACAGACATTTGGATTTGGTTGGATGTAAACAGATACTTTTCAAAAGAAGGCATACATGTGGTCAACAATCATATGAAAAAAAGCTTAATATCACTGATCA
>NW_012098244.1:396082-398701 GCF_000951045.1 Mandrillus leucophaeus
TGAGTAACATAAAATAGTGGTAACATAACAGAAATTCACGTGAGTCAAAGACGTAACCTTTTTATTGAAAAAGATAATAGTTTTCCAATAATGGATGTTTTGTGGTAATCATAATGTAATAGCTATTGATACAACAAACTAAAAATTTTCAATTACTTTTTACATCTGGAAAATTGGCAAAACCTCAATGAATTTTACATCTAGAAAACTGGCAAAACCTCAACGAATGAGGCAATGCTAGATACAGCAAAGCATTCAATTCATTCCCTCCACACCTGCCATATCAGTCTAGATTCAATAAAATCTCAATGAAAATCCCAGCAAGGGCTGGGCACAAGGGCTCACAATTGTAGTGCCAGCATGTTGGGAGGCTGAGGAGGGTGGATCACAGGAGGCCAGAAGTTCCAAACCAGCCTAGGCAACATGGGGAAACCCCATCTCTACCAAACATATACACATTAGCCAGTCTCATAACCTGGTCTCAAAAACATAAAGAAATGAAACTAAAATTTAAAAACCAACATGCTTTGTATATACATTGATAAAGTGATTATAACATGTATGTGAAATTCAAAAGGACCTAAAATAATCAAAACTCTCTTCAAAAAAAAAAAACAATCTTCAAAAAAAAGAACAATATTGGAAGACTCATATTACCCAATTTCAAAACTTTTTTTTCATTGTATTATATTATTTTTGTGTTTGTTATGTAGGAAAACTTACGGCATGGGGATTTGTTGTTGAGATTATTTCATCATGCATGAACTAAACTTAGTACCCAATAGTTATTTTTTTCTGATCCTCTCCCTCTTCCACCCCTCAACTCTCAAGTAGGATCCAGTATCTGTTGTTGGGCTCTTTATGTCCATGTGTTCTCATTATCTAGCTCCTACTTACAAGTGAGAACATATGGCATTTGGTTTTCTGTTCCTGATGTAGTTTGCTAAAGATAATGACCTCCAGCTATAAACATGTTCTCGCAAAAGACATGATCCCTTTTGATACTGTTTGGCTGTCTCCTCATCAAAATCTTGAATTGTAACTTGCATAATCTCCATGTGTCATAGGAGGGACCTGGTGGGAGGTAATTGAATCATGGGGGTGGGTTTTCCTATGCTGTCCTCATAACAGTGCATAAGTCTCATGAGATCTGATGGTTTTATAAAGGGCCGTTCCCCTGCACATGTTCTCTTGCCTGCTGCTGTGTAAGACATGCCTTTGCTCCTCCTTTGCCTTCTGCCATGATGGTGAGGCCTCCCCAGCCATGTGGAACTGTGCGTTCATTAAAGCTGTTTTTCTTTATAAATTACTCATTCTCATATTTGTTCATAGCAGTATGAAAATAAAGTAATACAATAAATTGGTACAGGTAGAGTTGGGCAGTGCTATTATCATCCCCAAAAATGTGGAAGTGACTTTGGAACTGGGTGACAGGCAGAAGTTGGAACAGTTTGGAAGGCTCAGAAGAAGACAGGAAGGTGTGGGAAAGTTTGGAACTTTCTAGAGGCTTGTTGAATGGTTTTGACCATAAAGTCTTGCTAAGGTGGTCTCAGATGAAGATGAGGAACTTACTGGGAACTGGAATAAAGATGATTCTTGCTATGCTTTAGCAAAGAGATTGGTAGCATTTTGCCCCTGCCCTAGAGATCTGTGGAACTTTGAACTTGAGAGAGATGATTAAGGGCATCTGGTGGAGAAAATTTCCAAGCAGCAAAATGTTCAACAGGTGACTTGGCGGCTCTTAAAATCATTCATTTTTATTCATTAACAAAGATACACTTTGGAATTGGAAAGTATGTTTAAAAAGTAAGCAGAAAAAATAGTTTGGAAAATTTGCAGCCTGCTGATGCCGTAGAAAAGAAAAACCCATTTTCTAAGAAGAAATTCAAACTTATGCAGAAATTTGCATAAGTAACAAGGAGTCAAATGTTAATCACTAAGACAATGGGGAAAATGTCTCCAGGGCATGTCAGAAGTCTTCATGGCAGTCCTTCCCATCATAAGCTGGGAGGCCTAGGAGGAAAAAGTTGTTTCCTGTGCTGGGCCCTGGACCTTGCTGTTTTGTGCAGTCTTGATACCTGATGCCCCGCATGCCAGCCATGGCAAAAATGGGCTAATGTAGAGATCAGGCCATTGCTTCAGTGGGTGCAAGCCCCAAGCCTTGGTGGCTTACATGTGGTATTGGGCCTGCAGGTGCACGGAAGTCAATAATTGAAGTTTGAGAACTTCTGCCTACATTTCAGAGGATGTATTGAAATGCCTGGATGTTCAGGCAGAGGTGGCTGCAGGGGCAGAGACCTCAGCCTCATAGAGAGAACCTCTGCTAGGGAAAAGTGGGATAGGAGGCCCCAGACAGAGTCCCTACTGGGGCACTGCTTACTGAAGCTGTGAGAAGCTGTCATCATCCTCCAGACCCCAGAATGGTAGATACACACTGACAGCTTGCACCATGCACCTGGGAAAGTCACAGACACTCAACACCAGCCTGTGAAAGCAGCCAGGAGTGGGGCTATACTCTGCAAAGAAACAGGGGCAAAGCTGCCCAAGGCCATGGGAACCCATCTCTTACATCAGGGTTACCTGGATGCGAGACATGGAGCTAAAGGAGATCATTTTGGA
>NW_012098244.1:398751-405241 GCF_000951045.1 Mandrillus leucophaeus
AAGCAGCAAAATGTTCAACAGGTGACTTGGCGGCTCTTAAAATCATTCATTTTTATTCATTAACAAAGATACACTTTGGAATTGGAAAGTATGTTTAAAAAGTAAGCAGAAAAAATAGTTTGGAAAATTTGCAGCCTGATGATGCCGTAGAAAAGAAAAACCCATTTTCTAAGAAGAAATTCAAACTTATGCAGAAATTTGCATAAGTAACAAGGAGTCAAATGTTAATCACTAAGACAATGGGGAAAATGTCTCCAGGGCATGTCAGAAGTCTTCATGGCAGTCCTTCCCATCATAAGCTGGGAGGCCTAGGAGGAAAAAGTTGTTTCCTGTGCTGGGCCCTGGACCTTGCTGTTTTGTGCAGTCTTGATACCTGATGCCCCACATGCCAGTCATGGCAAAAATGGGCTAATGTAGAGATCAGGCCATTGCTTCAGTGGGTGCAAGCCCCAAGCCTTGGTGGCTTACATGTGGTATTGGGCCTGCAGGTGCACGGAAGTCAATAATTGAAGTTTGAGAACTTCTGCCTACATTTCAGAGGATGTATTGAAATGCCTGGATGTTCAGGCAGAGGTGGCTGCAGGGGCAGAGACCTCAGCCTCATAGAGAGAACCTCTGCTAGGGAAAAGTGGGATAGGAGGCCCCAGACAGAGTCCCTACTGGGGCACTGCTTACTGAAGCTGTGAGAAGCTGTCATCATCCTCCAGACCCCAGAATGGTAGATACACACTGACAGCTTGCACCATGCACCTGGGAAAGTCACAGACACTCAACACCAGCCTGTGAAAGCAGCCAGGAGTGGGGCTATACTCTGCAAAGAAACAGGGGCAAAGCTGCCCAAGGCCATGGGAACCCATCTCTTACATCAGGGTTACCTGGATGCGAGACATGGAGCTAAAGGAGATCATTTTGGAGCATTAGCTTGACTGCGCCACTGGATTTTGGATTGACATGGGGCCTGTAGCCCCATTGTTTTGGACAATGTCTCCCATTCAAAACAGGCATATTTACCTAATTCCTGTACCCCCATTGTATCTAGGAACTAACTAACTTGGATTTTGATTTTCCAGGCTCATAGGTGGAAGGTACTTCCTTGTCTCAGGTGAAACTTTGGACTATGGACTTTTGAATTAATGCTGACATGAGTTAAGACTTTGGGGGACTACTGGGAAGGCATGATTGGTTTTAAAATGTGAAAACATGAGATTTGGGAGGGGCCAGGGCAAAATGATATGGTTTGGCTGTATCCTCACCCTATTCCCATCTTGAATTGTAGCTTCCAGAATTCCCACGTCATGGGAGGGACCTAGTGGTAGGTAACTGAATCCTGAGAGCAGGTCTTTCCTGTGCGGTTCCCATGATAGTGAACAAGTCTTAAGAGATCTAATGGTTTTATAAAGCACAGTTACCCTGAACATGCTGTCTTGCCTGCCAACATGTAAGATGTGCCTTTGCTCCTACTTCACCTTCTGTCATGACTGTCAGACCTCCCTAGTCATGTGGAACTGTGAGTCCATTAAACCTTTTATTTATAAATTATTCAGTCTCAGATATTTATTCATAGCAGTATTTAAAAATGGACCAATACATCATTCTATGTAGTATTCCATGGTGTATATGTATCACATTGTCTTAATTCAATCAGTTATTAATGGATATTTAAGTTGATTTATTTATTTTTCTATTGTGAATAGTCCTGAAAAGAACATATAGGTGTCTTTACAGTGGAATGACTTATGTCTTTATGGTACAATAATTTATATCCCTTTGTATATATACCCAGTAATTGACTTACTGGGTCAAATGGTAGTTTTCTTTTTAGCTGTTTGAGCTATTGCACCGTTGTTTTCAACAATGGTTGAACTAATTTATATTCCGATCAACAGTGGATAAGTGTTCCCTTTTCTCCACAACCTTGACAGGATCAGTGATTTTTGACTTCTTAATAATAGCCATTTTGACTGATGTGAGATGGTATCTCATTGTGATTTTGATTTGCATTTCTCTAATAATCAGTGATACTGAACTTTTTTATTTATATGCTTCTTGGTGACATGTATATCTTCTTTTGAAAAGTATCTGTTCATGTCCTTTGCCCATTTTATTTTTTAGTAAGGTTATTTGTTTCTTGTAAATTTATTTAAGTTACTTATAGATACTGAATATTAGATCTTTGTCAAATACATAGATGGAAAATTTCTTCCCATTCTTTAGGTTGTCTATTTACTCCATTAATAGTTTATTTTGCTGTGCAGAGCTTTTAAGTTTAATTAGATCCCATTTGTCAACTTTTGCTTTTGTTGCATTTGCTTTTGGCATCTTCAACATGAAATCTTTGCTTAGTTCTACGTCCAGAATGCATACGTTGTTTTTCAGGGCTTTGTAGTTTTTCATTTTACATTTAAGTCTTTAATTCCTTTTTGTATATTTTATTTAAAAAGTGTCCAATTTTAATGTTCTGCATATGGCTAGCTAGTTATCCCAGCACCATTTATTGAACAGAGAGTCCTTTCCCCATGGCTTGTTTTTGTCAGGTTTATTAAAGATCTGATGGTTGCAGGTGTGTGGCCTTATGTCTACATTTTCTATTCTGTTATGTTGGTCTATGTGTCTTTTTTGTAGTACAGCTAACATCATACTTCATGAGAAACTCAAAGCTTTTCTGCTACGATCAGGACTGAGGCAAGGACATCTTCTCTCACCATTCCTTTTCAACATCACACTGGAAGTTCTAACTGATGCAATAAGCCAGGATAAAAATAAAAGATGCACTAATTGGAAAGAAATAAAAATAAAACTGCCCTTGTCAATTGAAAAAAAAAGCAAATTAACAAAATCATACATTTTACCCTGATTTGTACAACTTGTCCATTTTCATAGTGCAAATACTTTTATGTGAACCTATTTCAAGCTACTAACTTCACATCTCTTGGAGTTAGAAGAGATGCGTGCTACCACTGATTAAATAGTATTTTCACTACAAAACTAGAATAGACAAAAATAACTTTGAATCCAGAGACAATATTAAAATTTAGCAGAAGAATTAGGAAGTAATGAGTGTAAAGTAGTAGTATTTTTGTTTTTAACCTAAACAATGTAGAATAAATTTATTCATAGCTGTGTTAAGCAACTGGCTTTAGTCAGCTGGTATGAGCTGGCTTCTTCATAGCACAATTTGCTAATATGTAATACCACTGCCTGCCTGATCTCTGTTATCAAACAGATGACTTTATGACATAGAATCAAAAGATACATCTGGGTTCACAAATCATTTTTTTTGTTTTCATTCTGGTTTGTTGCTATTTTTTGTTTGTTTTTTTTTTTAGAAGCTAGATTTTCCTAAAATCTAGTACATATAAGAACATTCATAGTCTTTCTTCCATTCTTCTTGGTCAATGAGGAAGGAACTTTGGAAATTTCAGTAATTTTTCTGGAACCATTTATTTTGAAAACAATATATTGGTTAATTTAAATAATGTTGATTATATTAGTTATATATTTACATGTTAAGAAAAGATAATATATTTGAAAAATATAGATGATACCCATACACAAAGAAGTCTTGGCTGTACTATTAAGTAACTATCCTTGAAAAAAATAAATTAATATATTTAGTAATGGATATTATTCTGGAATTTAGGTATGAAAAAGAAAACATCTAATTTAGATTGTCAGTATGAACTTTAAGTACGAAATAAAGAAAATAAATGATACTAAGAAACCATAAGGCATCTGGTAACTTCAAGACAAAAAAGTCTTTTTATATTATATACCATTCTCTATCAAGTTTTATTATAAATCACTACCTTTCACAGTTAAAAATATCTTTAGAAGCTTTCCACATCACCTTTTTGTGTTGTTTTATTCCCAGGAAATATTTGTATATAAAAACATAGAATTATTTTTTCTCCTAAGAATGATAATAGCAGAGATGATACATTATATTTTATAATAATGTGTCATCTCAATGCTGCAGGGAGTCCTTGAACACATGCTGCCCATATGCCCAGTGGATTTATTCTGTGCACTTCTTCTCAATGACTAACTGACTAAATAAATTCTCTCAGGACACAGCTCATCATAATGCTGATCAGCTATGGTTCATTTATTGTTATATAATTGCAAAGGGTGTTTATCCTTTTTTGCCCTTTTATGCTGCACAAGCTGTTGTAATGTTCTGGGTCACAGATAGGATGAAACTGTGACTAAGCTCTTTTGTGAGTGCTCTATAATTTGGTACTTTGCAACAATGCAAACAGATAAAATAATGGGTTTCTTAACTTATAAATCTTAATGCTGAACTATAAGTATAATATATTAACTTTATAAAGAGTAATTTGAGCTTGTCAAAATGTCTTACAAATGATTTGCTCCTTTTTCTTCTTTATAAAATTATACATACAATTTCAATGAATTAAAGAGATGAAAGTAATTTAGAATTTTCCAATATATTATTCTTGTTTTAAAATTGTACAAGCTGAGGATTTGGAGAATAAGAATAGATTGTATAATGTTACACAGATTATAAACACATTGCAACTGAATGCTAAATCCTCATTTGAAAAATCTGGAGATGCTTTATCTCCAGATACAGAAGAAAAAAAAAGGCGTTCTAGTAAAAATTGGAGTGAGGCACATATCTCTGACTGATTAAAATTTTAGAGACAAAGACTTTGCAAATCATGGTTGTTAAAGTTTTAGTCATTTGTTTTCCATATTTACTGATACAGCTGTGTTTAACCCAAAGACAATTCGGTTTTTATTTGGGGAGATTGTGATCAACCATATTGATATCTTTGGATATCTTAAAGGGATATCTTGGAGGAGAGCAAGATTTTAGCCCCTATCCCAAATGCACAACAGCTATCTCTCCTGTCACTGCTTTCTCATAAGATTGAAGGAGATACACCCCTGAGGCTTCATACTCCAGGATCGTCTTCATTATATTTATCGATAGGCAGTGCCAGTGCAAGTTTAGATTCAACTCAAAGTGCAAATAGGATATGATACTTTTTCTCTAATTAATGCTAAATTTATACTGTATAAAATCTCATGTAGTTCCCTACGATTTCTGGCAAATTTTATCACTTTTAGTTTTCTATTTTA
The DNA here is from genome assembly GCF_000951045.1 of Mandrillus leucophaeus. Taxonomy (NCBI): domain Eukaryota; kingdom Metazoa; phylum Chordata; class Mammalia; order Primates; family Cercopithecidae; genus Mandrillus; species Mandrillus leucophaeus. The sequence goes on from NW_012098244.1 coordinate 403,858, forward strand.
AAATTAAATGGTCATCTTTTTCATCATATTAATGTCTTTTTTCTCATTCCCTATGCAAAGAAAAGATACTATCTCTAGGAATTTGCAATGAAGAAGAGGTATAATTTCCATTTTTACTCCTCCTTTTACTTATATCAGGTTTCTGGAGCAAAGATAAGTAATATATTTTGATTCAGAAATTTCTCCTGATTTCTTTTTCTAGGTTTTACCGTTCTCATGAAAAGTTTGGAGGAGAAAAAGATTAAACAAAAACAAGGCAAACATTGATTTAGTAAACTTTCCGTGGTGTGGAAACTCTTGGTTGGTTATTACTGATATTCTGGTTTACTTTGGCTTCTATTCACTATGGGTATTGAACACTGGTAGTTTTGGCTCTCTTGTGGGCACATGCATTTTTAATTAAGAAAGACTGTGGGGCTTCAAAGTAACACAATTAAAGTTGAGCATCTGTCACCAAACGAACCTCTTCCTCCACCTCAAATTCTGCCACAAGGAGTTTTAGAATCTGCTGCTAGTGTCTTCTGTCCCAGTGAATTCCTCTCTGACTTACCAAAATGGCTCAAGAGCAAGCACTTCGCAAAGGGAAAGACAGGTCTTTGTTATTCCCAAGTGGTAAGATTGCAGGACATTTACTGCTGGGAAAAAGCCGTTCCCAATCCCACCCCAACCTTAAGACTGCTCTAATTTTCTTCCACCCATGTGGTTCTAACCAGGGCTACATTGTGCAGCTCATTAAATTCACTCCTTAGTCAGAAATTAGTAGGTGAACGAGATATCAATCTCCTTTTAAAAATATATCCCAAGTAATTGTCATAAAAGTACTTATGTCGGTTGTTATTTTCAGAATGTGGGAGTATCCTTTACTACAAATATTGCACTCCCAAACTCCTTGATGAATCTCTTCCTGTTTTTCTTTGTGTGTGTTAGAAATCAACTTCAACAATACTTTATATATTGATACATATACATTATATACTTATCCACATTTTGTTGACTATTATACCGTTTACTTTTTATTTTTTGATATTGTATGCCAAACACAATTATTATTATTTTGCTTTTTAATATAGGAGTCATAGTAATATATTCCCTCTTAGTAAAAGATTTCCATTCAATCTAAATGTAGAATGTTTGCCATGAAACAGTTGATTACAGAAAGTAATTTACTATTTCATATATTTTGATGTGTAAATATCAGTGACAAATTAATATATATAAATATACATATTAAATATGTGTAAATGCATATATTTAAAAGACGGGATCTTTATATGTTGCCCAAACTGGAGGGCAGTGGCTATTAACAGGCTTAATCTTAGGGCATTACAGCCTTGAATTCCTGGGCACAGGCAAGACTCCTGACTCAGCCTTCCAAGTAGCTGAG
>NW_012098244.1:406141-508380 GCF_000951045.1 Mandrillus leucophaeus
ATTTTTTTCATTTATTTGTTATAATATTTTTGTATTGCAAAATAATATTTTTATTTGACTTAGGTTCTGGAAGATACAGTTTCCAGCACCGATGATTCAATTTGCTAACTTATTTTTTAAAAACAATTTGATTATGTAGGCCTTCAATGCCTTATAATAAAAATTATCTCCCTGATTATTATATGTTGATGATGCTCAAACTTAAAATTATGGAAAAAAGAAGTATGTCATTAAGTTATCCTCATCCAAAACATCCACACAACTGTTACCAATTTTATTGTTTTTTAGAAATGTTTTATAGCAGTAAATATAACTATGTATTATAATTTCTTAACCTTTGTGATTGAATTTCTGCAGTTCAAACTTTTCACTTAGTATCAAGGTACAGAGATTATTCCATACCTATATTACTATAGAGTGTTGTCAACATTTTGAATATTTACTAGTTTGAAAGTAAGAAATGGTATGTCATTATACTTTTAATTTTCATTTATCTTATCATAGGTGGAGTTGAACATATTTTTATATATTTAAGGGCTTTTTTTCCCTCAAAACTCAATTCATTAATTTTGCTAATTATTTTTCTTTGGTGTTATAATTCTAAACTTGGCGAGGCGCGATGGCTCATGCCTATAATCCCGCATTTTGGGAGGCGGAGGCAGGCGGATCACTTGAGGTCAGGAGTTTGAGAACAGCTTGGCCAACATAGTGAAACCCCTTCTCTACAAAAACAAACAAACAAACAAACAAACACACATTAGCCAGGTGTGGTGGTGCGTGTCCGCAATCCCAGCCACTGGAGAGGCTGAGGCAGGAGAATCACTTGAACCTGGGAGGCGGAGGTTGCATTGAACTGAGATTGCACCACTGCACTCCAGCTTGGGTGATGGAGTGAAACTCTTGTTTCAAAAAAAAATGAAAAAATAAAAAATAAATAAAAAATTTAAAATTTCTAAATTCACTTTCTATGAGATCATTATATAATAGGAAGATTAATCCTTATTCTTTGAATCACTAATAAATATATTTACTAGCTTCTATATATCCTTTTGACTTTTCAAATGTGTTTATTAGCAGGAAATATTTTTAGAAATATAATCTAATCAATGTTCTAATTATATATTCTATATTTTATGTCATAGTTAAAAAACCACCTTCTTATTCCAAGACTTTAAAGATTTACTTCCTAATTCTTTTAAGTAATTTTATGATTTAATATCATAATTGTATGCAAGGTAAATAGAATTGATACGTTTCTAATTATGAGTTTTCTGAGTATAACTTTTTTAACGTCTTCAAGTTTATTTTTTATCCATCAAGATATTTTTGATACTCATATGTTTCTACATTTTTTAGTTTACTTCAAAAAATGTTATGTGTTGATGCTATTTTCTTATAGATTCAAAGGTTGTAAGTGCAGTTTTGTTACGTGGATATATTACATACTGGCAAAGTCTGAAATTTCAGTGTAGCCATTTCCCAAATAGTGTACATTGTATTCATTAAGTAATTCCTCATTTCTCATCTCCCTCCTGTGTTCCACCCTTCTAAGTTTCCAACGCCCATTATTTGACTCTCATTGTACGTGATTATAAACTATTTCCCACTTATAAAAGAGAACATGTTTTGACATTCTGTTTTTGAATTGTTGCTCTTAAAATAACGGCCTCTGGTTCCATCATGTTGCTGCAGAAAACGTTTCATTTTTTATGGCTAAGTAGTATTCCATATGATATATATATGTACCACATTTTCTTTCTTTTTTTTTTTTTTGAGACGGAGTCTTGCTCTGTCGCCCAGGCTGGAGTGCGGTGGCCGGATCTCAGCTCACTACAAGCTCCGCCTCCCGGGTTCACGCCATTCTCCTGCCTCAGCCTCCCAAGTAGCTGGGACTACAGGCGCCCGCCACCGCGCCCGACTACTTTTTTGTATTTTTTAGTAGAGACAGGGTTTCACCGTTTTAGCCAAGATGGTCTGGATCTCCTGACCTAGTGATCCGCCCGTCTTGGCCTCCCAAAGTGCTGGGATTACAGGCTTGAGCCACTGCGCCCGGCCTGTACCACATTTTCTGTCCAATCATCATCCACTAGATAAACGTTTACGTTGAGTCCACATCTTTGCTTTTGTGAATAGTGCTGCAATAAACGCATGAGTGCAGGTTATACTTTTGGTATGTTTATTTCTTCCCATTGGGTAGATACCCAGTAGTGGGTTTGCTGGATCTAATGTTGCTTCCATTTTCAGTTCTTGGAGAAAGCTTCATACTGTTTCCTGTAGTGATTTTAGTAATTTACTGGGAATGTAAATTAGTAAAATTGCTACAGGAAGCAGTATTGCTTTTTTCCTGCATCCTTACCAACATCTCATTAAAAAAAAAAAAAAAAAAAAAAAAAAAAAAAAATCATAGTAGTCATTTTTAGTGATTTTAATTTGCATTTCCGTGATAAGTAGTGATGTTGAGAATTTTTAAAATATATTTGTGGGTGATTTGTATGTCTTCTTTGTAAAAATGTCTGTTCATGGTATTTGTCCACTTTTTAAAATTAATTATTTGTTTTTTGCTTGTTCAATGGCTGAATTCCTTGTGGAGTCTGAATATTAGTCTTTTGTAAGATGCACTATTTGCAAATATGTCCTTTCATTCTTCAGATTGTCTGATCACTTTGTTGATTATTCTTTTGCCTTGCAAAAAAAAAAAAAAATATATATATATATGTAGTTTATTTAAGTCTCATTTGTCTATTTGTCTTTATTGCATTTGCTTTTGTAACCTTATTCATGGCTTCTTTGTCAAGGCCAATGTCCCGAAGAGTTTTTGATTTTAGGTTTCCTTCTAGTGTTTGTATAGTTTCAGGTTTTACATTTAATCTTTAATTCGTCTTGAGTTAATTTTTGTATCTGGTGAGAGACAGAGGTCTGGTAACATATGTTTCTGCATATGGCAATCCAATATTCCAAGCACCATTTATTGAATGTGATCTCGTTTCCCCAGTGTATGTTTTTGTCAAAGTTTCAAAGATCAGTTGGCTGATCTTTCAAAGATCTTACGACTTTTTGATTCTGTTCTTTTGATCTGTGTGTCTACTTTTATGTCAGTACCATACTATTTTAACTACTATAGTCCTGAAATATAATTTGAAGTTAAAAAAATAGACAGAAATACAATAATAGTAGGACACTTCCACATTCCACTTACAGCACTACACTGATTGAGACAGAAAATCAACAGAGAAACACTAGACTAAAATTAGACCTTAGAACAAATGGACCTAACAGACATTTACAGAATATTCTACTCAACAACCAGAAAACATACATTCTCCAAGATAGACTATACGCAACAAAACAATTCTCAATAATTTTTTCAAAATAAAAAATATACCAAGTATGTTCTTGGACCTCAGTGGAATAAAATTAGAAGTTAATTCCAAGAGTAATTCTCAAAGCTATACAAATACATGGGAATTGAACAACGTACTCCTGAATGATCTGTGTGTCAATAATGAAACTAAGATAGAAATAAAAACATTTTAAAATGAATGAAAATGAAGACACAACATACCACAACTTCTGGGATATAGCAAAAGCAGTTCTAAGAGGGAACTGTGTAGCATTCAATGCCTACATAAAAAAGATAGAAAGATCATAAAATAGCAACTTAGTGTTGTACCTTAAGGAACTACAAGACAAGAACAAAGAAAACTCAAAATTAGCAGAAAAAAAGAAATGGCAAAGATCAGAACAGAAATAAATGAAATTAAGACCAAAAAATAAAATACAAAGGATCAACTAAATGAGAGTTGGTTTTTTGGAAAGATAAAGAAATTTGATATACTGCTAGTTAGACTATCCAAGAACGAAGAGAAGATTCAAATAAGCACAATTAGAAATGAAAAAGGAGACATTACAAATGATTCCACACAAATACAAAAGAACCTCTGAGACAGCTATGAATATTTCCACCTTGAGACTTCTATGAACATTTTCTAGTTTCCACTTTGCAAATTAGAGAATTCAGAGGAAATTGATTAATTCCTGGAAACATACAAACTTCCCAAGATTGAACAAGGAAGAAATAGAAATCCTGAAAAGACTGACAATGAGTGGTAAAACTGAATCAGTAATAATAATAATAAAACAACAACAACAACAACTCCCAAAAAGAACAACAACAAAAAAGCCAACACCAGATGGTTTAACAGTAAAAATATACCAGAAAAAGAATAACTGGTTCCAATACTACTGAAAATATTCCAAAATGTCTAGGAGGAAGGGATCTTCCCTAACTCATTCTACAAAGCCATTGTCCAATAAAATGTCACCAAAGCAAAAAAAATAAAAAAAAAAAAAAAAAAAAAACGCAACGTAAAAAGAAAAATGCAGACCAATGTCACTAATGAAGATGATGCAAAAATTCTCAACAAAATGCTAGCAAACCAAATTTAACAACAAATCAAATATAATATACAGCAGTCACATGGGTTTTATTCCAGGAATGCAATGATGGTTTGACATACCTAAATCAATACATGTGATTCACCATATAAATAGAATTAAAAACAAAAACTGTATGATAATCTTAATATATGTAGAAAAAAAGCATTTGATAAAATTCAACATCCTTCATGGTAACAAACTAGGGATGGGAGGAACAGATCTCAAAATAATAAGGGCCATCTATGACAAACCCACAGCCAACATCATCTTGAATGAGGAAATGTTTGAAAACATTGCACCTAAGAATGGGTGCTATGTTAAATGAAGTCTTCTCTTGTATTACATTTTAACTCACTTATATTTAAACAAATGCTATTAATTCATTTAATTTTATTCACTATCACATCTTAAAAATCCTCTAATTGACTTTAGTAATCATTATTTAATTACTATGTTTTCCTAGGCATACAATTGTATCATCTGCAATCTGAAAATAATGATACTATGAATTTCAGATTGTTTTAGCTATGATTTCCTTCTATTAAAATATTGTTACCTTTTTCTGTCTATAGATGAACTGCTTCTATTATATTCCTGTTAGGTCAGATGATGCTATTAGAACATTATAGAGTTACAAAGTTTGTTTGGTTAAAGCTGTTATTAATTTTTATTTTTTCCCAAATTGAGTTCTGACTTTTTGATATTCTTTTTAGCATCAACATAATTGTATTACTTAAGTGTACAAGAATTAAGAAATTAATTAATGCTTAATGTACAGAATACATATTGTAATGATAAACTAGAATTCCATTTTTGGGGAGCAAGAGGTGGGTAATTTTATCTACCATGTGTAGATGATGTATGGTGGATTCTGAATTCATTATGACCTTTGCATCAATCTTAATTAAAATTGTTCTTTCTTTTTTAAAAAATCTTTTTCAGGTGTGAGATTTAATATAATCTCATTTCACTAAAAGTTTCCAAAAATTGGGGATTTTGTTTTCTGATTTCAGTATGTACAATATTTTAATAGTAAGGTAGTTATCTGTTGTTCAAAAAGTAGATTAATCATTTATTAACTTATGGCTTCAGAAAGAGATAATTCCTTTAAAACTCACATCTTTCCACCTACTATGGATGTAATTTTTTCTGGATGGTCTATTTTGGGGTCAGTTTTCATAAATTAAATTTTTCTACTTTTTTTTTTTGTTTTAAAATGTATTTTATTTACAAAGGGTTGAGAGCAAAATAGTACAAAAAGGTACAAGGTTGCTCAGATGCTTTTTGAATATAAATTGGCTATTTGTCTGTTAGTTACCCTAAAATATCTTGTTTTGTGTATTTATGACTTTTCCTTATTTTCTCTATTATGTTAGGTAAAACTTTGAAAAAATTCTCAAACTTTTAAAAAATGATCTTATATATTGATTTATTTCATTTTATTTTTATTCTAAGATACAAATGTCTAGTACATTTCTGTTGTTTTCTTTATTATTTCATTTTACTGCATTTCTGTCTATTAGTCTCATGTGCTTAATATTTTTATTTCTATTAATATTAAAAATTCTGATTATGATTTTTCTGTACTTTGAGTTTAAGTCCAGCTCTATTACATTGGTGCTTTTATTAACATTATTTGAATATTTTCATCTTTTGGGGGTAGAAGTTAGTTTCAAAATTTTGATATCAGTTTTTGGTGTTTTATATTTTGATGGTTATTAATGAAGCTGATAAAAACATTCACGGGAATATCTATTTTTGACGTTTACAAACTGGATGTTATATTTTATTTAACCCAAAATACCATATATATACACATGTATATATGTGTGTGTATATATATGTAAATATATTTATATGTATGTATGTATATGTGTGTATATATAGGTATATGTATAGAGCATGGCATTATCTCATAGAAAATCTCATTAACTTTTCAAAGTAATTTATATTTATCCCATTTATTTCCTTTAATAGAAGCCACATAGTAGACTTGCTTGATGTAGTTTTTGATATGGTTTGGCCAAGTCTCATCTCATAGCTCCCATAATTCCCACATGTTGTGGGAGGACCCAGTGGGAGATGATTAAATCATGGCGGTAGGTCTTTCCTTTGCTATTCTTATGATAGTGAATGGGTCCCTTGAGATCTGATGGGTTTAAAAATGGGAGTTGCCCTGCACAAGCTCTTTTTTTTGCCTGCTGCCATCCACTTACATGTAACTTGCTTCTCCTTGCCTTCCGCCATGACCGTGAGGCCTCCCCAGCCATGTGGAACTGTAAGTCCAAAAAACCTCTTTCTTTTGTAAATTGTCCAGTCTCTCATACATCTTCATCAGCAATGGACTAATACACTTTTCCCTCTTCAATTGTATACATTTAATCTAATCAAATTATGATCTCTTTGACATTAATGATGAGAGGTAGTGTCGATTAAAAATTATAGCTATGTTGCTTTGCAGAAAATTAAAGACCACAAATAAAATGATCTTGTTAAGTGGTCCTTAATCAATAGTTGGATTCCCTCATTGCAATAAAGAGCTAGCAGGTAGAAACAGATTTTTCCTATTTAAGTCCAAAGAGCCATTTTACTCGGCTGGGAGGGTCACTAATATGGTTTGGCTTTGTGTCCTCACCCAAATCTCATTTTGAGTTGTAATTCTGAGTATTGGGGAAGGGGCCTGGTAGGAGGTGATTGGATCATGGGGGCAGATTTCCCCCTTGCTTTTCATGTAACAGTGAGTGAGTTCTCATGAGATCTCATTGTTTAAAAGTGTGTAGCACTTCACCCTTTGCTCGCTCCTGCTCCACCATGGTCATATGTGCTGGCTTCCTCTTTGCCTTCTGCCATGATTGTATGTTTGTTGAGTCCTTTCTGCCATGCTTCCTGTACAGCCTGAAGAACTGTGAGTCAATTAAGCTTATTTTCTTCATAAATGACATAGTATTAGGTAGTTATTTATAGCAGTGTGAGAATGGACTGATACAGAAAATTGGTACTGGAGAAGTGGGCATTAATATAAAGATGGCCGAAAATGTGGAAGCAACTTTGGAACTGGGTAATGAGCAGAGGTTGGAACAGTATGGAGGAATCAGAAGAAGACAGGAAGATGAAGTAAGTTTGGAGCTTCCTAGAGACTTACTGGATGGTTGTGACCAAAATTCTGATAGTGATATGGACAGTGAAGTCCAGGTTGAGGTGGTCTCCGTTGAAGATGAGCAACTTACTGGGAACTGGAATAAAGGTCACTCTTGCTATGCTTTAGCAAAGAGACTGTTGGCATTATGCCCCTGTTCTAGAGATCTGTGGAATTTTGAACTTGAGAGAGTTAATTTAGAAAAAGTCAGTTAAGAAATTTCTAAGCAGCAAAGCATTCAAAATGTGATCTGGCTGATTCTAAAAGCCTAAACTCATTTGCATAAGGAAAGAAATGACCTGAAATTGGAACTTATATCTGAAAGAGAAGCAGAGCATACAAAGTTTGGAAAATTTGCAGCCTGACCCTACAGTACAAAAGAAAAACCAGTTTTCTGAAGAGGAATTCAAGGCTGCAGAAATTTTCCTAAGTAAAGAGAAGACAAAAGTTAATAACCAAGACAATGGAGGAAATGCTTCCAGGGCATTTCAGAGACCTTCACAGCAGCCCCTCTAATTATAGGCCTGTAGGCCTAGGAGGAAAAATGGTTTTGTGAGCCAGGCCTAGGGCCCTGCTGCTCTGTGCAGCCTTAGGACATGATGCCCTGTGTCCCAGCTACTCATAGCTCTACCCATGGCTAAAAGGGGCCAAGGTACTGTTTGGGCCATGAGAGGGTGAAAGCCCCAAGGTTTAGTAGCTTCCATGTGGTGTGTAGGTACACAAAAGGCAAGAACTGAGGCTTGAGAGCCTCTGCCTAGATTTTGGAGGATGTATAAAAATGCCTGGATGACCAGGCAGAAGTCTGCCACAGGGGCAGAGCCCTCATGGAGAACATCTACTAGAGCACTGCATGGGAGAAATGTGGGTTTGGAGACCTCACACAGAGTTCCCACTGGGACACTGTCTAGTGGAGCTGCGAGTAGATGGCCACCATCCTTGAGACCCTAGAATGGTACATCCAATGACAACTTGCACCGTCCCCCAGGAAGAGCCACAGTCACTCAACACCTGCCTGTGAAAGCAGCTGCAGGGGCTGAACCCTGCAGAGTCCCACGAGTGGGACTGCCCAAGGCCTTGGGAGCCCAACCCTTGCATCAGCATGCCTGGATGTGAGACATGGAGTCAAAGAAGAATATTTTGTAACTTCAAGATATAATGACTGCCCTCTAGGGTTTTAGACTTGCATGGGGCATGTAGTCCTTTGTTTCGTCCAATTTCTCCCTTTGGGAATGGAAGCATTTACTCAATGCCTGTATACACCACATTGTATTTTGGAATTAACAAACTGGGTTTTTTTTGTTTGTTTGTTTGTTTGTTTGTTTGTTTTATTTTACAGGTTCATAGGTGAGGGAACTTGCCTTGTCTCAGTTGAGGCTTTGGACTTGGACTTTTGCATTAATGCTGGAATGACTTAAGAGTGTGGAGGACATTGGGAAAGCATGATTGTGTTTTGAAATGGGAGAAGAACATGAGATTTGGGAGAAGACAGGAATGGAGTGATATTGTTTGGCTCTATGTCCCTACTCAAATCTCATGTAAAATTGTAATTCACAATGATGGGGGAGGAACCTTGTGAGCAGTGATTGAATCATGGGAGAGATTTTCCCCTTGCTGTTCTCATGATAATGAGTGAGTTCTCATGAGATCTTGTTCTGTAAAAATGTGCAGCACTTCCCTTTTGCTTTTTCTCTCTCTCCTACTCCAACCTGGTGAGATGTGCTTACCTATCTTTTGCCTTTCACCATGACTGTATGTTTTCTGAGGTCTCTCAGCCATTCTTTCTGTACAGCCTGCAGAACTGTGAGGCAATTAAACCTCTTTTCTTCATAAGTTACCCAGTTTCAGGCACTTTTCATAGCAGTGTGACAATGGACTAATGCAGTCTCTCAAGGTCCTCACTTCAGGATCTGACCCTGAGATAGGCCAGTCTTTTGTCAGAATGTTAGAACAGGGAGATAGCTTGATATGAGCAAGAGAAGAAGCCTTTGAAAAAAAATGAAGTCTGAAATATTTCAGGTTGCATATATATATGCAGGCTATATATAATCAGCGAGGAGGGGAAACACCTATGCAGAAAGAAATGCCCTTTAAGACGACCAGTGATTGTTCATTCTGCAGTTAACCTGTCAGCATGTAGCTAGCTAGCTACATGCTGACAAAAAGGAAAGGAGGTCCAAGGAGAAAACTCCTAAGAGATATGCAGGCACAATAAGTACAGATTTAACTGTAATACAACTTTCCTGGTGGTGGTAATGAGCAAGCCTGCCATTGGTAGAATTTATATTCAACACCGGGTTTGCTCATGCACTTCACCTCACAGTAAGAGAGAATCCCACAAACCTGGGGTGGGAAGTAGACGTGGAAAAGACAGAGACTTAAGGCAAAAGTGAGAAACTAGACAAAGTTAGAGACTTCAGACAGAGGCAGGAACTTAAAGAAAGAGTCCAACATAAAAAGCTGCAAGGTAGAATGCTCTGATCTGCTGCTGTATCATTACATTCTCTTTTTAGCAGCCTGCTCTGCCTTGTCTTTCCGAGTATACTGTCTGTGCTACTACTTAACCCTTGCTCTTACTACTGCTGTTTTCCAGCCAAACCAGCCAAGAGCTGTTTTCCAGCCAGGTCAACTCACTCCTCTCTAGGACTGTACTCTTATCTCCTTAATAAACCTTTTGCTTACATTACTAATTGGTCTCTTGCCTGAATCTTTTATCCTAAGAAGACTAAGGACACAGGACTCCTGAACTTTACCCTAATAAGACCTGTGGTATATATCCTTTCAGCTCTATAAGCGATGCTTCATTGTAGCCAAACACCAGTCCAAATAACTGCAAAGCCTCCTTGGAGTCCCAGAACTTCAGAGACGTATGGGATGTCCCCAAGCCTCTGAATGAGATTGTGCTATCCCACCTCACTCATATGCTCAAACACAAACCGATTCTCACACAACCTCATACACCAAGTTCATTTATCAATTTAAATCACTTAGCAAGGACTTGAAAAGGAAGACTAAGGAAGACTACATTTAAATATATCTTTAGACAAATAGGGATTGTTAGGAATTTAGTTTTCTTTTCTTTTTAGTTTTCTTTTCTTTTTCTTTCTTTCTTTTTTTTTTTTTTTTTGAGTCGGAGTCTCACCCTGTCGCCCAGGCTGGAGTGCAGTGGCCCGATCTCAGCTCACTGCAAGCTCCGCCTCCCGGGCTTACGCCATTCTCCTGCCTCAGCCTCCCGAGTAGCTGGGACTACAGGCGCCCACCACCATGCCCGGCTATTTTTTTGTATTTTTTAGTAGAGACGGGGTTTCACCGTGTTAGCCAGGATGGTCTTGATCTTCTGACCTCGTGATCCTCCCGTCTCGGCCTCCCAAAGGGGAATTTAGTTTTCTTTAATGCATAATGAAGAGTTAATACATTTACATTTTCTAAAAATGTTTCCTGAATTTCACAAAATAATTTTTTCTTTATTGAGGTAGCTTCCTCTCTTTGGTACTCTTAAGGTGTCATATTTTATTATAGAACTGGTTATAATGTATGATTAAGTACTATCTATTCTATAATATTAATTTCAAATTATTTTATCTTTAAACAAGTAGTTTATTTTAACATTCAAATAATATCCCATAAATTATTTTCATGTGTGAGGAACTGTTATAGTTTACTATCATTATAAATTTCCTATCATTTCAATGCTATTTCCAGATACTTAACATTTACATTAATTTCTTTCTCTGGATAATATTTAGAATACTTCTACCATGTTAAAAAACATAAGTTTGATTAAAAATATGACATCAATACTTACAGGTTATTTAAAAAATTTTGACAATCATAGTGTCTAAAATGTGAGATTTTCTCATTATATTTTCATTATCACAAACATTACAATTGTAATGCATTCTCTTCAGAAATTTCAGTTATTAATAGGCTGAATTATATTTCCCTACTTTCTAAGTATATTAAAAGGCTATCCTTTTATGTTTTATTTTCTTTTTTCTTTAGCCTTTGTATTCCGGGAGACCGATTCCAATGAGCAATTTTTCCATTGCAGCAATTTTTGCCATTTAATGTGTATAGCATAAATTTTTATTTTTTGCTATTCAGTTTATGATTTTTAATGATTACTAGTTTTCTTCTTCTCTCTTTTCTGCTTGCATATTTTTAAACTTCCATTACGCATGTTATAAAATGTTCATAAATTTTATGGATTCTGCATGTTATCAGTTTTATTTGGATGTTCTAAGTATTGTTCCAATTTGTCTTTATTATAAATCTTTCCTACGCCTTATGTTGAAGTTGCACTCAAAATTCACTACATATATACAAATAACAACATAACTTCTTCACTTGGGACAAATAATGTGCTTTCAAATTTTATTTAATTTCTGCAATAGCCAAAATAATTTGTAGCCAGGTTTTGGCTAATACAATAATAGTTTTTCTAAAAATGTGGACTAAAATCTATTTACCGACCACCACATATTTATAACAATTTGGAAACACATCCACAGATTTTGAAGACTTAAAATCTCCACATACGAGTTTATTGATTGTATTCATCTTTTTAACTTTATTATTGTTTTGTATCTTCTCAAAGAAAAGGATTTGTCATACTCATCCATCTAAATCCAGTGCCTTTCCATCGATAATACCATGTAAAAATTAAAGAGAATTTCTGAATGTAAACACTTGTTTTCTGGATATGAAAATGCAGTTTATTTGTAAGACTAGGTGCATTATTATGCAGAGGGACAATCAATCGAGTTTATTCAATTATTTTTATATTAATAACATTTTAGTACATCCTATGTTGGATTGGTCTCCCATGATGAGCATCTCTGTGTGTGCAGTTTATCATTAATCTCTTCTGGTAATGACTGTAAATAAAAGTGTCCAGGTGTCATATTTTCTTTTCCTGACACTTCTGAAACTCTTAAGTGTGAAACTTGCACCAGTTAAATATCAGGCAATAACACATTTTAAATATAAATATTTTAAATCAAAAAAAGGATAGATTTATATAAATGCCTAACTCTCAGGAATTTTCATTAAGGAAAATACATTTATAGGTCTCAAAACTATTTTCATCTTCGTAAGTGGGCATGTGCAAATATAGTGTTTCGTTATTTCCCTATTTTATCTCCTTTGTTTTGATAGGGCTCCACTGTTTGGCTGAGTTTTGAAAATGACCAGAACTCTCTTACCTGTAAAACTGGCTCTTATCTGTACAACAGGCTAGTTTTTTTTTTTTTTTTTTCTTGTTTATAAATGCTCCCTTGAGTCCTAACATTATGAGACTTCAAACTCTTAAATTTCAAATCTACTTAAAATCTAACAGACCTGAGGTTGCACATGCTGCTAATTTTACACTCTGCCTCAGCCACATATTTATTCATATCTCAATGAGATCACAGCATTCCTTTAATTTTCTTGATTGTTTCCAAGTTACCGCTACTTTTCAGATTCCACTTTATTACTTGGAGTCATTTCTGCTTATCAGCGTGTGTCATGGAAACATCTCATCTACGGAATCTGTCTCTAATATACTTCATATGTTGAAAGTGCTATAATATGGAAAAAGTAAGTGTTGCATATATACATATAATATATGTGGAGTTCACTCTCCATTACAACCACTTTACCATAACTTCCAGACAGTGAATAGATGCTAAATATACATGCTAGCATGTTTTGTCACTGTTTGTCCTCTTGACTTTTAGCTCAGTCTCCATGGACATGATATACACATGACCAGAAATCGCCTGCAGTGATTGTTTTGGTGAAGTCTTATTGAGCATTTGTTTGTCTTATACCCTCTGCCAGATATTAGATAAAGAATATTTTTTAAAGTCTTGCTTTGATAGTTTATGTTCAAATAGAAAACAAAAATTATAGACCCATATAACTATGACAGAAAGCTGACTTTCAATTGAAAGTACAGGGAATGAGCATATGAAACCCCTCATATATTTACATAAAACCTGGGAATTAGCATCAAGCTAACTCTTATTGTTACATTTACTTGCATCTGTTCTCACTCAACCTCCTTCTCTCTCATTTTAGTCAGTTCAAACCTTTCTAAAATAAACAAAAAACCTCCACTTGTGTTCATGATTAAAATCCCTCAAGAGATTTTCTTTATAATTATCAACTACACCTATGTTTAATATTTTCCTCTCAACATCCTTCCTTTATCAAATATAAATAAGCATTAAGAAAGAGCTGTCTAAGCTCATTATTTTGCTCTATTAGCTTACTCACTTTCCATCCCACCTTGGGCAGACATGAGACAGAATTCTACGTAACCACTTCCTTTTTTCATCTTCAGTTTTGAATATCTTATTTATTCTATAAACATTGTAATCTGATTTCTATTACCAAGAGCACACATGATGAAATGCTTATTGCCAACTGACTTACCTCATGATAATTACAGTCCCTTGTGATCATGTATCACCATAGGTAATTCATTTCTTCTTGATTGAAATATTAAATTCACTCAGAATTTGGGAACACTAACACTTCTGATTTGCTTCCTAACTCCTTAGATGTCTACTTTTATTATCAAATGTAGCCCACTCTTTTTCTGCTTTATCTTAAATATTAAATATGACTTGAATATAGCTGTATTCATATAAAAAATGAAGTCTTCAAATTACACATATATGACAAGCTTGTCATGTTAATACTAAGAAAATTGAACAAATTGCAAATAAAAATACTTTTTTCAGATGATTTTTTTTTCTATGAGTTGGCTTCCCATATCACAGCAAGTTTCTGAAAATGCGATGGTTCTAATGAGGTAATTGGAAGGTTGATGCTTGAGCTATGTTCTTTGTTGCAGAATGACACAGTATTTCAAACAAACATCTTTGATGAAGTCTTCCCATAATACTTCAGCCACTGTATATTATCAACATATCTAAGTATTATGAATCTATTATCAGCTTCTATCTAGCATCTATCTATCTATCTATCTATCTATCTATCTATCTATCTATCTATCTATCCATCCATCTATCTATCTGTCTATCATTTATCCATCCATCTCTATCTGTCTATCATTTTTTAGTGTCCTAGAATGCTACTTTGTGGGTCCACAAAACACTCATATTAACTTTTGGAATACTGGACATTTCTTTTTGTCCAATTTTTAGCCCAAGTACACTTTATTTATGAAACTTTTGTGCATTTTATTTTTTCCTGGACTTGTTAAATAGAAGATGCTTGCATTTTGAATATTTTTGTTGAATAAGTCCATATATATCTGTAAATGCTGAATGATGATTTTTACCACTTCACCATCAATTATGGCTAAAAAATTAAACTCAAGATATACAACACTGTTTGTCTGAGTAAAACTAGAAAGAATTCCATAGGTGATCCTTTCTTCTAAATTAATTTTGTTATCATTGATTACTACTGAAGCATTGTGAAAAAGTGTATTTTCATAAATTTATGTGAATCAAATGATGCTTATCTTATTAAAGTAAAAATATTAATTCTATGTCCAAAATTGAGGATAAATTTAAATTTAAAATAAAAGTGAGTTGAATAAAATTAAAATAACTTTGAAAGTAACTTATATGATTAATATTATTTTCTCAGATTTTCAATCATCTTCGATGTAACTCTGACAAATCCAGATTTCCTAACTAATAAACCAAAATACCATGCATATTTATGGGGTCTTACTGTGATACCACGACTTTGATAACACCTGAAGTGACCAATATCCTCTTCAATGACTCAAATCCACTGACTATGTTATTTGATATTACAGTAAATTTAAATTGTGATAAATATATCTCACCCTCTACTGTCAATTTGTATACTTATGATGTGCTAACAAATAATTCTCTAAGCTGGCATCTGTTGGAAGTTTGCATTTTGGGTCACACTAACCTGGGTTAATTTATTTGCCTTCTCTTAGCTTTTTTTTTTTTTTGACAGAGTCTCCCTCTGTTGCCCAGGCTGGAGTGCAGTGGTACAATCTCGGCTCACTGTAACCTCTACCTCCCGGGTTCAAGCAATTCTGCTGCCTCAGCCTCCCAAGTAGCTGAGACAATAGGTGCGTGCCATCACGCCCAGCTGATTTTTGTATTTTTAGTATAGATGGTGTTTCACCATGTTGGCCAGGCTGATCTTGAACTCCTGACCTCGGGTGATCCACTCACCTTGGCCCCCCAAAGTTCTGGGATTGCAGGCGTGAGCCACTGCACCCAATCTCATTAGTCTTTTGATCAGTAAAAAATAAGCTACATGAGAGTGAAGTATTTGATTTTGTTTTTTGTTTAATATTCTGTATCCAACTCCAGTTAACACATAGGTAAATTAATTAGAGATTTAGGTTCCAGTTTTATTTGTCAATCTAAAGATTACTTATGATCATTTCTCTGCTTCTCTCTCTCATTCTAGATTAAAACCTTCCAATAGGCTACCACTGAGCTTTGTTCTTTTCACATGTTATAAACTTCTCTACATTTGACTCACTCCTAGTTATCTTTTAGGATCCAACTTTCTCTGGTAAAACTCCCATAGCTATGTAATATGTGATGAATCAAACTTATTGTGTGCTTCTAAAACACTATATACTTCACATTATCACAAAACTTAACACGTCCTACTGTAATTAACTATTGTTTATGTATAGCTCTTGAAAGACAAATAATTATTTGTAGCATTTCTGTATGTCTATTTTCTATCACACCATTGGGCACATAAAACTGGTTGAAAAATAATGTCTGTTTCATTAAATGAAAGATTTCATATAGGAGATTTTACAGAAATAAGTAGGGATGTGAGCAATATAGTACAGAAAAAATAGGCCTAACTCAACAGCAAAAATAGAACGAATGAGAAATATTATTATTCTCCAATATCTGTGTTAACAGAAGAATGCCATGTTTTTTTCCTACCATTTAGAAAATGGAATCCAGAGAATTGTAATTTTTCATACACTAAGAAATTTAGTGTGTGAAGGTATTCAAAAAGCTTAACCTCCAAATTAAATCTGATCTCACAAAACTCTCTGCTTTATTATTCTAGTCTATTCTTTATAGAAATTATTACAATTTGTTATAAGAACTCGCAGGGCTCAGAAGCTATTATGCTCATACAGTTTATTATAGTAAATAAATGCAAAGCAAAATTAGCAAAAAAGGTAGGTAGAGTAATGTCTGGAGAAAACCAAACACGAGCTTTCACATGTCCTCTCCCAGTTGTTTCACACAGAGTACTTAATTCTCTGAAAATGAAATGTGACAATGTCTGCAAAGTGTTGGCTAGTAGGTTAGCTAAATGCAATCTTAATGTCCAAGGTTTTTATTTGAGCCCACTCACATAGGCGCCCTCTACCTAGCACATCGAAGAAAGAAGAAAAGCATGTTCAGCACAAAACACACCACGTATGCAACAGTTTAGGGACAGTCAGACACACTTGTTTAATCAGCATTTTATATCAGTGTAGGGAATGAATTATCAGCCAAGTTCCCAGAGACCAAACAAGTACCAAACTTGTAGGTTTTTCTAAGGATAGTCAATCTCAGGCTTGCTATGTTCACTTTTTGGCACAACTTTACACACTATATTAGCACAAATCATAGCTCTAAAAGGGAAATTAAGTATTTTTAGATTAAATAAATGAATGGGTTTTAGGAATTTTCAATTTAGGTGTCTAATTTTTCAAATGTTTTTTTGCATTTGAATGTATTCTTATTCTGAAATGTCAAAAGAGTAGCTAGTGGCAGGAATGCATTATACAACATAGTCTTAGTATATCAATAGAACCAAGTGGAAAAAATAATTTTCAACTATGAGATATGAAAGAAGTTGCCCTTCTATTTTGAAACAGAATTGAACGTGTGTTTTATTTGACTTTTCAAATTCCTGAAACAGCAGCCAAAGGTACCCCTGCATTGACTTATCATCTAAGAAAGGACAAAGTTATATCTACTTTTAAAATAATTATTCTACAAAATATTCTGAACACTATCATTTTATCATGCTCTTAATTTTTAAACTATGCATGAAGTTCAGTTGCATGTGTTTTCAGAATCCATATGAAATATTTCACATGGTTCCAAACTGGAAGATGAGGAGGAGCTCAAATGGCTGTAATGCCAGTGAATCAGTAGGAAAAAAGGGTACTACTCCACATTTTTGAGTTTCAAAGTGACACTGGATTCCTACTACATAATGAGAATAAGTAGGAGTATGTCTGAAATGGAGGGGATCTCCTGGATGTCTTATTGTATTTCCATTGCTGATTATGAAACCAAACGAAAATAATAGCAACACAATACAGGCAAACCTATTGATAGTCTTAACCTTTTGGAATAAAAATGTGTACCATCCAACATGCAAGGAACCATAATACTCAGCTGAGTTGCTTGCTTAGTGCAAAAAAACATAAATGGATAGTCAGGGAAGGCAGATTTAATTACTAGTTGTAACCACATGACCACTCAAAGATACCAGAACTATAATAATTATGAATAGCTCTTATTTTGAATTGTATGTGGTTATATTATCATATGTATTAATAATTTTATTTTCTCCTCTTCCATAACCCTATCATATAACATGAGTAGTATTATTAGTAGATAACCTTGAATTTCAGTATTTAAGTTAAGGTACATCAAAGAGGGCTAGCGTAAATTAACCTAAAATAAAAAGACAAGGCCCATGGATAAAGAGACCTTGGAAGACAAGTTTAAGGCATCTTTTAATGAATGCATTTTTTTTTTTGTTATTATAGTAGCCCCTTCTTATCCATGGTTTTGCTTTTGGCAATTTCAGTAACCTGCAGTCAACTGTAGTCTGAAAATATTAAATGAAAAATTACGGAAATAAGCAGTTTATAAGTTTTACATTGTCATTGTTCTGAGCAGAAAAATCTTGTCTTCCCACTCCACCCTGTCCAGGATGAGAATCATCTTTGTTTTTTTTTCGAGATAGACTTTCACTGTTGATGCCCAGGCTGGAGTGCAATGGTGCAATCTCGTCTAACTGCAACCTCGGCCTCATGGGTTTAAGTGATTCTCCTGCCTCAGCCTCCCGAGTAGCTAGGATTACAGGCACCTACCACTGTGTCCAGCTTTTTTTTTTTTTAGTAAAGATGGGGTTTTGTCACATTTGCCAGGCTGCTCTTGAACTCCTGACCTCAGGTGATCCACTCGCCTCAGCCTCCCAAAGTACTGGGATTACAGGCATGAGCCACTGTGCCCAGCTCTTTTTGTCCAGCACCTGCACACTGTATAGACTCCCCGGTTAGTCACTTCGTAGTCCTCTCGGTTATCAGATCAGCTACCCCAGTATTGCAATGCTTGTGTTCAGGTTGCCCTTATTTTACATAGTAATGGCACCAAAACACAAGATGCTGGTGGTTTGAATAGGCCAAAGAGAAGACATAAAGTTCTTCATTTAAGTGAAAGGTGAAAGTTCTTGACTTAATAAAGAAATAAAAAAATTGTATGCTAAAGTTGCTAAAATCTACATTAAGGATGAATTTTCTATCCATGAAATTGTGAAGAAGAAAAAAGAAATGTATGCGTAGCATATACAGAGTTCAGTACTATCCACAGTTTCAGTCATGCACTGAGGATCTTGAAACATATCCCCCACCGATAAGGAGGAACTACTGGTTATGAGGAAAAGATGCATTTTCTTTGGTAGAGGTATGTTGCACCCATGTCTTTATTTGGAAGTTAAACATTGCTATATGTGGGATATATACAAGCCCACGGACAAGAGCTGGACTGTAGTAAGTTTACAGTGTGTCAGCATAGCTAAGTTGGGTGTATATTTTTCCAGTATTCCTTGCTCTGTGTATATCTAAATTCACGTAGTTACAAGGCACATTTTCTGTAAGATTTGGTAGGTGCAAATGAAATATCAGCCATACTCTTCCACTTCCAATTTGGGGCAGGGCAAAAATGTTTTAGCTGACACCGATTGCCACTTACCCTCTGGATTCCCATTTTTCCCCCTTAGTAGACCCAGCAGATCCGTCGGAAGTCCAGCTCCTGCTGACTCTCCTCCTTCAGCTTCTTTGACTCTGCAGTTATGTGACTTATCAGACCCACAGTGAAAGTTTCAGCTTTCACTCATTATCTCCTCATAATCAAAGCTGAAAACCTTAAAGTGGAAGAAAACAATTTTGATTCCAATCTCTCTTCAGTGGTCCCACAAATGATCACAGTTTTATTTCTCCCCCGTCTCTATTTTCCTATTTCCCAATTTCCTGACCACCTATTGATTTTGATTTTGATTAGACTCTGACACAACTAATATGCAAAAATTATATGTGCATAAAACAAACTTGAGTGTCATAAACCTTTCAATTCTAATTATTAATGAGCTATCTATTTGGTAAAGTTGTTTAAAATTCTTAACACCTCAATTTCCTTTCCTGAAAAGTGAGACTAATAATATCTAGCTCAAAGAATTGTTTTGACAAATAAATGAGATAAAATATGCAAAATGCTCTTGTTATTAAATAAACTATTCAGAGAGCACTCACTCAGACAATGTCAAATACAATATATTATGCTAAAAACAATGAAAAGAATTTCTTTTCAATTAAAGTGAAAATAAAAACTCTTCTAGTGGTATTTTTCCTCAACAGTGTTCTAAATGTATATGGTTCAAATATATGTGATTTCATGAACACTTGAATAAGAAATAATACTGTTTTATATAAAAATCAGTTTCTGAGCATTTTTTCAAAAGGTAGATTTGGCATGAGAGAATATTAGAGATATGAGAAATCTTTCAAAACTAGTAAATGTTTGTGATTAAAAATGCAGGATTTATCTCCTTTAAATTTATTAGTACATTAAAATATAAATATTATTTCATTTAGAGAATAAGTAGGGTCAGGAAGTCCTGATAATTTCAAATGAAAACATCAAACTCTTTTAAGAGAATCTATGATAAAGTTACAGAGAAAGTATTTTAAAATACTACTTATACTCAAGGAATCATCAGAAAAGCTCACTAAACTGTGAAATATTAAATAAAATCATCGTTACTTATTATATTTTCAATTTACAGAGCAATTTTTCTCCTGTACTTTATTTTTTCAAACAGTAGCCATATTTTGAGATAGATACTACTATTCCTATAAAGAAGCATTGAGATTTTGAATCAATAGAGCATTTTGGTATTTTTAGAGACCTAACCATTTATTCATGTGGAAGTCATGACTTATCCACCCAGATTCATTATTATGTAACTGTATCTCAATATCTCTGTGGCTATCTTAAAATGCATTATGGAAATTATAATATGTCAGATAACAATTTATTGTCAAAATTTTCAAATACTATAAGTAGGAAAATGTTTTCAATATGTCAAAAAACAAAGATAGTGGCCTTTAAATTGAAACATATTCACAACAATTTTTACACAAATAAGGGGAAAAAATCAATAGGCACTTTTTGAATGACTCCGAAAAGTTATGCTATCCAGGCATGTGTTATCTGATTCACAAGTAGACTGACACATGTTTTACAGGTTGGGTGAGTTTGTGTTAATGTCACATAAAGATATTGTACTAATTTGTTTGTGAATTCTCCCTATCATTACTTCATTGTAAAATACAAAGTGTAACTAACTTTATTTAGGTGTGTGGAGAATCACCCTCTGTCTTCTACCTATTGGTGTTTCTCCTAGGAGTCAGTCTCATTCTTCTCCATGTACTTAAATCTACTGCAACTCCAGCTGTTTTACTTATTTTGTCATCATCTCAATCAAATAACATCAAAAAGAAAGAAACTTAAGAAAAAATTTCCAATCAAACAATATACTAAGACTATTATGCTGAGGCTATAACTTGAGATTTAGCACAGTAATAAAATGCCAAAGTTCAGAAAAACTAAAAAAAAAAAAATGATATTGCAATTACATGCTAGAAATAATTGCCGGTGAGAGAGAGGCAGAGGCAGTAATTGAGAAGGGGGTGAACGGAAAAGTGAGAGTGAGCTAAGGGTGATTTAAAAAGGTATAAAAACCTAGTGCACACCCATGATTTCAGAACTGCTCTGTGTAAGTAATATATTTTTATAAACATTTTATAAGTACTTTTCATATACATTCTTTCACTTTGAAAGAGATAATCTCTTTCTCTTTTGTTTTAAAGATAGACATCTTAGCAACTGTTTTCAAAGTTTACTATGCATCTCATTCTCTGTAAAACTGAAGAAATTCATCCAATTATCCTATAGTATACACTAAAATAAGTCTGAGGTAGAACTTTTCCTTCATAACTTTCAGGGATAATTAGACATTTAGAATCAACAGAAACCATATACATTTTTATCATCTTTATATTTGGCTTGGTAAAAGATCATTGCACTCTCATTTCTAGTATAATTTGACTGCATGAGAAAATGCTGTATTTTATTGTCTTTCTTGATACTACAAGAACATATTAAATTTTGACAAACAATAAAAACACTGCCATATACAACTTGTCTTTGAACACAACATCTCAATTAAAGAATGTTTTAGTTCTGATACATATTTTTCTAATAAAGTTTATTAGTGAACATAGCAAAATAACTTTAGGCAAGAATATAGAAAAATTATAAAATGTTGATCATAAAAAATATAATTACATATTGATTGTCTCTGTTGTTTTTCAGCCTCTTTTCCCTGTGGGGAGTAGAAATAATCCATTTGAGAAGACAACTCAAGGAAAGTGATACTAAATTGTGTGTCTGTCTGTGTGTGCATGTGCAGACACATACCTGTGCGTATTCTTCACTATACCTGTGTGTTCTTCACTATACAGCAGAGCGTGTAGAAATATTTTCTATCCATTTTCAGTTTTAAGCCTCATGGACCATTCAGAATGTATTGACATTGTGTTACACACCAAAACCTGAGAATCAGAGAAACTATTTTGCCTTTTTAAGATCATACTGCTAGTAAGGAAGTTGGGAACTGAAAATTTAAAACATAATTTTTATGATACCCAAGCTACTTATTATTATCCCACTAAATTTTGCTCCATGATCTATATATTTTATGACTATTCCAGGAGGAAATAATTGAAATAGTCATACTTCAAAATGTTATTTTTATTTTATTGATAAATAATATTTTGCATATTTATGGAGTAATGTGAATGCTTTTAAAAGCAAAGGATGTGTAATGATTAAGAAAAGTGATTGAGGCTATTCATCACATTGAGTACTTCTCTATGTGTTTGTAACATGTCTTCGATTCTAGCTACTTTGTAATATATATTGTTGCAAATGACAGTCACTCCATTATGCTATTAAACACTAGGACTTATTTTATTGCTTCTCTATAGCTGTAAATTTGACTCACTCACTGATATGGTTTGACTCTTTTTCCCCACCCAAATCTCATCTTGAACTGTAATCCCCACATGTCAGGGGAGGGACAAGTATAGGTACCTCTTTGAGATACCTGTATAAGAATGCTTGTTTTGTGAATAGATAATTGGGAGTGGAATTGCTAGATTGTATGGTAGTTCTTTTATTTGTTTTTCATATAAATTTTCATACTGTTTTCCACAGTGCTTGTATTAACATACATTCCCACTAAGAGTGTATAAGAATTACCTTTTCTCCACTTCATTGCCACCATCTGCTATTTTTTTTTTTTTTTTCGTCTTTTTAATAACAGCCATTCTAACTAGGGTAAGGTGATATCTTATTGGGGTTTTGACTTGCATTTTACAAATAATAAGTGATGTTGAGCATTTTTATATATACCTGTGGGCCATTAGCATGTTTTTTTTTTTTTAAAGAAATGACTATGCGTATTCTTATCTTACGTTTTAATTGGATTATTCTTTCTATTGTTAAGTTGTGTGAATTCCTTATATATTCTGTATATTAGTTCCTAGCCAGATGAGTACTTTACAACTTTTTTTCCTATGAAAAATGTTTTCTCATCACTCTGTTGATTATTTTCTTTGCTGTGAAGAAACTTTTTGGTTTAACATCATTCCAGTTTTGTATTTTTGTTTGTGCTTTTGAGGTCTTAGCCATAAAATCCCTAAGTTAATGTCCTAAAGTATTTATTCTATGTTTTATTTTATTTTATATTTTTGCATCTTACATTTAATTATTTATTTTATCTGAACTTAATTTTTGTGTATAGTGAGAGATAGGAGTCCAGTTAAATTCTTCTGTATATGGATAGCTGATTTTCCCAAGACAATTTATTGAAGAGGATATCATTTCTCTAATGTATGTTCTTGGTTCCTTTGTTAAAAATCTTATATATTTGAGTTATTTCTGGGTGCTTTATTCTGTTCCATTGTGTCTATTTCTATACCAATGTCATGCTGCTTTGATTATTATAGCCTTGTAATATATTCTGAAGTCAGGTTGTGTGAGGTTTTGAACTTTGTTCTTTTTGCTTAGGATTGCTTTGGGTATTCCGACTACATCTTGGTTCCATAAAAATTTTAGGATTGCTTTATTTTTTTTTTTATTATACTTTAAGTTCTAGGGTACATGTGCACAATGTGCAGGTTTGTTGCATTTGTATACTTGTGCCATGTTGGTGTGCTGCACCCATCAACTCGTCAGCACCCATCAACTCGTCATTTACATCAGATATAACTCCCAATGCCATCCCTCCCCCCCTCCTCCCTCCCCATAATAGGCCCTGGTGTGTGATGTTCCCCTTCCCGAGTCCAAGTGATCTCGTCATTCAATTCCCACCTATGAGTGAGAACATGCGGTGTTTGGTTTTCTGTTCTTGCGATAATTTGCTGAGAATGATGGTTTCCAGGTGCATCCATGTCCCTACAAAGGACACAAACTCATCCTTTTGTATGACTGCATAGTATTACATGGTGTATATGTGCCACATTTTCTTAATCCAGTCCGTCACTGATGGACATTCTATTTCTGTGAAAAATTGCAATGGTATTTTGATAGGGAGGGTATTGAATGTGCATTTTGTTTGGGGTAGTATGGTTGTTTCAATGATATTAATTCCTCTTATCCATGACTATAGGATGTCTTTTCATTTGTTTGTTCAATGTTTTCATCAATGTCTTATAGTTTTCCTTGAAGAGATATTTTACCACCTTATTTAAATTTATTCCTAGGTATTTTGTTTTTATTGTAGCTATTGGAAATAGGATTACCAACTTGATTTCTTTTTCAACTATTTAATTATTATATAGAAATGCTACTAACTTGTATATGTTAATTTTGTCTTCTGCAACTGTACTGAATTTATTTTTAAGCACTAAGAGTTATTTTGGTATAGTCTTTAGGTTTTTCTAAATATAATATCATTTCATCTGCAGATTGAAACTACTTAACATTCTCTTTTCCAATTTGGATATCTTTTATTTTTTGTTTTGCATGATTGCACTGGCTAGCACTTTCTAATACTAAGTTGAAAAAGAGTGATGAAAGTGAACATTCTTGTTTTATTCTAGTGCTTAGAGGAAAGACTCTAAACCTTTCCCTATTCAGAATGACATTAGCTGTGGATTTGTCATATGTAACCTTTATTATTTTGAGGTATGTTTTTCCTATGTCTAGTTTGTTGAGAGTTTTTGTCATGAAGAGATATTGAATTTTATCAAATGCTTTTTCTACATCTATTGTGAGTATACGTTTTTGTCCTTCATTTTCATGACATGATGTATCCCATTAATAGATTTGTATACGTTAAATCATACTTGAGTCCTTCAGAAAAATTCCAATAGATCATGATGTTATGTTTTAGATATCCTGCTGAATTTTATTTGCTATCATGTTGTTGAAAATTTTTGAATCTACGTTCATGAGGAATATTGACCTGTAAGTATTTTTGTTGCCGTTAGGCCTCTGGTTAGTTTGGTGTCAGGGGAATGTCAGTCTCATACAATGAGTTAGAAAGAATTCCCTCCTCTTCAATTTTTTTGAAATACTTTGAGAAGGATTGGTACTATTTCCTTTTTCTATGTTTGGTAGAATTCCATAGTGAATCCATTCAACCATGAGCTTTAATTTGTTGAAAGATTTTTTATCAGTGATTTACTATCACTACTCATTATTGTTCTGTTCAGATTTTCTATTTCTTTCTCATATAATCTTGATAGGTTGTATGTTTGCAGAAATATACCCATTTTCTCTATATTTTCCATTATTTTAATATATAGTTCATAATCTCTGTTGATATTTTATATTTCTGTAGTATTCGTTGAAATGTTGCTTTTTTCATTTTGATTTTGTTTATTTGGGTGTTTTTCTGGTTAGTCTAGCTAACATTTAATCTTTTTTTAATCTTTTCAAAGAATCAACTTTTCATTGAACTTGTGTGTTTTTTAATGTCTTTTTCATTTAGTTCTGCTTTGATCTTTATTATTTCTTTCCTTTTGCTGATTTTTGCTTTGTCTGGTTCATGCTACTCTAATTCTTTGAGGTGCATTATTAGACTGTTTATTTGAAAATTTTCTGCTCTTTTGATATACATGTTTATTGCTACAAATTTCCCTCTTAGTACTGCTTTTGTTGAATCCCATAGGTTTTGGTATGCTGTGTTTCCATTTTCATTTGTGATAATTTTTTTATTTGTATTTTAATTTATTCATTGACCCAATGGCTGTTCATGAGTGTGTTATTTCATGTCCATGTATTTGTATAGTTTCAAAAGTTCCTGGTGGTGCTGATTTCTAGTTATATTCCATTGTGTTCTTAGAAGATACTTAATACAATTTTTTTTTTAATATGTTGAAACGGCTTTGAATAGTAACATATGGTCTATCCTGGAGAATGTTCCATGTAGTGAAGAGAAGGATGTGTAGTATATTTTACAGTTATTAGATAAAATGTTCTATAAATATCTGTTAGGTCCCTTTGGTCCAAGATCCAGTTTAAATTCAATGTTTCTTTTTTCATTTTCTGTCTAGATAATCTGCTTAATGCTACTGGCTCTTTGTTGATGTTCTCCACTATTATTGTATTGCAGTCTGTCTCTCTCTTTAGATCTAGGAATATATGCTTTGTTAATCTGGATGCTCAAGTGTTGGGTGCACACATATTTAGACTTGTTATATCCTTTTGCCAGATTTTTCCTTTTATCATTATTTGATGCCCTTCATTGTCTTCTTTTTCCTTTTTTTTAAACTGCTTTTAACTTGGAGTCTGTTTTATCTAATCTAAATATAGCTAGTCATGCTAGCTTGCATTTACATGAAATATCTTTTGTCATTATTTTATTTTCAGACTTTATGTGTCTTTACAGGTGAAGTGCAGTTATCGGGAAGCCTTGCTTGCTGCTGAGTCCCAGGTGTGGTCAACCATGGTTGCTTGCACCTAAGCTCTGGTGGCAGCAGTTGTCACATCTCTTGCACCTCAGCCCCAGTGATGTTGGACTCTAGCACAGTGAGCAGTCTGTTGAGGACGGGGCTCTAAAATGGTGCCTTGTGTAGCTGCTCTGGTCTCAGAGAATGTGTGGGACTCAGTGCTACCTTCCTCATTGGTGCAGTGCCTTCACACAATTTCCTTCTAGCTCCTTAAGATCCTTATGTTAGTTTCAGGGTCCTCAAGGGTTAAGGGTCTTTCTCATGGTTAGGATTGCCAGAGTACATGATGGAAATGTAAACCTCTGAGGGTATTTCACTCATTCTTTCTCCATACTGGGGAGTATCTCTCAGCTCTCTGTCACTGCTGGCCTTGCAAGCTGTCTTGCTTCATTCTCCTTTGCTTTAATTATTGTCTGTCATGTTTCCATTGAATTTCCATGTTCTCTTGTTTCATCGATTTGAAGTGTGATAATCTATTAATAATTTTGGTGCTTCTAGTGGAAGAGTTGAGTACAAAATGCTTCGTCTCAGCTATCATTAACGCCCCTTGAAATTTTTTAAAGGAAAATATGTTTTAAGCTTTAATATTTTTTACCATTTCAAGTTTTATTCAAACGTTTTAATCTGCATTGCATAGATCCTATGTGTATTAGAAATTGTAAGTTTTAAGATATTGAATATTTATCTAAAAGCACACAAAAGTAAACATAATTTTGAGGTAGCAATTAATTTAATGCTTGATATTTGGCTGGTGACTCTTATGAATTTATGCAAAATTACTTAAAACAAAAATTATATTTTGTCAAGATGACTTACTAGAGATGTTGGATACTAGTTTTTCTCAAAAAGTAGAACCAAAGTTACAGGGGAATAATTGTATCTCAAATAGAATGTCAAGGGAAGGGTGGAGACTAGTAAGGAGCTAATGGTAACAAACTGGGGTACAGAGGAAGACAGAAGCATGAAGCTGGCAGAAGTCAGATAGGAACCATGAGGGATTTGGTAATTTGTTGAAAGGTTAAATGGGAATGTTTTTATACCCTCATCCCTGTGGCAGACTGCCAGTACCTGAACTGACAGAGAGCTCCTCTGCTCTCATAAACCAATCATCACTGGTATGGACAACAACTTGGGTTCTTCTTGAGGGCATTACACTGGACTACCAACATGTATCAGGTCCATCACTCTCACTCTGGACCTAAGCCGTGGTGGGGGGCATTATACTGGGGAGTAGAGTCATCAGGAGACTGTGTCCTAATTAGAGAATCTCTACCCTTGTGTCTCCATATCACCAAAGCCCCCACAGACCATCTCTACCACCCGCTCAACTTGCAACAACCACACAAGGCTCCCTGAACACAGAGGAGTGCAGGGTTCCCAGTGTTCTAGCCCTTAGGGAGTGTTGCTTCTAAGGGAGATGGAGTGCAGCACACCAAGGGAGCAGCTTTTGGGACAAAAGAAACCAGAGCATATAATTTACTGTGCCTGAAAGCTCCCTGCTTAAGGGCTGAGAATGACTGTGCCACTTCCAATGGAGATGTGGGTGCTTTAGTTGGCTCTGCAAAGGAGTATTGAAATTCTCTCCCTGTGGCCAAGTGACCTCAGTATTTGAGAACAGCCTTGGGGATAGGCATTTCTCCTCCCACCTCCACCCACTGCTGCAGAAACACCTGTTGCTGCTCCAACAGGGGATTGACACAAGCATGCCAGAGGAGGATCATTCTAAGGCTCTTAGGGGCAACAGCATCCCAACTGGACCAAGGTTTGCATGAAAGGTTTGGCCCTTCTCCTTTCTACACAAAGTAGCAGAATTTCTGTAGTAGAGGGAACCTAGTAGCCTGAAGGTTGAACTTCATGACCCAATACAAAAATCTGCTGACATGAGTACATAGCACTAGAAAACAAACTTTCTGACACCTCCTCCCTCCCAGCCCAGCAGGAATTTGCAAGCCTGTTCACAAGCCCAGTACATAGCTTGCTACTACAACCAATCTGAGAAAACCATCACAGTAAGGCTCTCAATAACCAAGGAACACATATACAGAGAGTGTTCAACACTGAAAGTACTTAGAACCAAAGACTAACAACCCTAGACAGCATACATTGTAGCCATGTTCCAAAAAGGGAATTTAAAAATCCCATCCTAATGTAAGCAAATTCAAATTCAAAAGTAAAAAGAGATAATTTATCTACATGCACACGTATATTTATTGTGGCACTATTCACAATAGCAAAGACTTGGAACCAACTCAAATGCCCATCAATGATAGACTGCATAAAGAAAATGTGGCACATGTACACCATGGAATAATAGGCAGCCATACAAATGATGAGTTCATGTCCTTTGCAGGAACATGGATGAAGCTGGAAACCATCATTCTCAGCAAACTAACACAGGAACAGAAAACCAAACACTGCATGTCCTCACTCATAAGTGAGAGTTGAACAATGAGAACACATGGACATGGGGAGGGGAACATCACACACTGAGGCCTGTTGGGTGGGGGGCTAGAGGAGGGATAGCATTAGGAGAAATACCTAATGTAGATGACAAGTTGATGGGTGCAGCAAACCACCACGCACGTGTATACCTATGTAACAAACCTGCACATTTGGCACATGTATCCCAGAACTTAAAGTATAAATATATATATGCAGAATGGAGAAAAAGTACAAAATCAAACCATATGCAGCTTAAAGACACCACACTAAATTAAACATTCAATAAATATTCTATGTAAACAGAAACTGACTGCCAACAGGAGTAACTAGACTTTTATCAGATAAATGTACTTTAAATCAACAGCAGTATTAAAAAAAAAAAAAAAGAAGTTCATTATATCATGATAAAGGGATCAATTTAGTAAGAATGCATAACAATCCTAAGATATATGCAACCAATACTAGAACATCCAGATTCATTAAAAAAAAAAATTACTACTAGACCAAAGAAAAGAAATTTATCAACACAATAATAGTAGGAGTCTTTAATCCCCTACTCATAGCACTAGTCAGATTATTGAGCTATAAAATTAACAAAACAATTGGATTTTAATTGGACTTAGACCGAATGAACATAATAGATATTTGCATAACGTTCTACTCAGCAACAGCAGAAAATACATTCTTCTTATCAGCACACGGAATTTTTTTTTTTTTTGAGACGGAGTGTAGCTCTTTCACCCAGGCTGGTATACAGTGGTGTGATCTTAGCTCACTGTAACCTCTGCCTACCAGGTTCAAGGGATTCTCCTGGCTCAGCCTCCTGAGTAGTTGGAGGTGTGCCACCACGCCTGGTTAATTTTTGTATTTTTAGTAGAGATGGGGTTTCACCATATTGGCCAAGCTGGTCTCAAACTCTTGACCTCAAGTGATCTGCCCACATCTGCCTCACAAAGTGCTGGGATTACTGGCTGAAACATTCTTTAGACTTGTTCCATGTGCTGATAATAGATCATATGTTGGGCCACAAACATATGGTCTATCTTATTAATAGATATTATGTCATATTTGATTGACCATATGTTACGTCACGAAACAGTCTCAAATTTTTTTAAATCAAAATTATGTCAAGTATCTTCCCAGGTCGCAGAGGAATAAAACTATAAATCAATTCCCATAGAAACTCTCAAAACTATATAAATGCATGGAAATTAAACAATTTGCTCTTGAATGATCTTTGGGTTAATAAAAAAATTAAGCTAAAAATTAAAAATAATTAAACAAATGTAAATAGAGATATAACATGCCAGAATCTCTGGCATACAACAAATGCAGTGCTAAGAGGAAAATTTATAGCATTGACTGCTGACTTCGAAGGAAAGAAAAATCATAAATTCACAACTCAATGTCACACCTGAAGGAACTAGAAAAGGAAGAACAAGCCAGACCAAAGAGAAGAAGAAAAGAAACATAAAGATAAAAGCTGAACTAAATGAAGTTGAGGGGACAAAAAGTAATACAAAATATTAACAAAATTAAAATTTGGTTATTTGAAAAGATAAACAAAATTGATAGCCTACATGCTAGATTAACCAAAAATGAAGAATAAAGATTAAAATAAGCACCACCAGAAATGAAAAAAGAGACATTAAAATCACTACTACAAAAAATACAGAAGACCATCAGAGACATCTATGAACATCTCTATACTCACAAACTACGCATCCTGGAAGAAATGAATAATGAACCAGAAAGAAATAGAAATCCTAAACAGACAGTCATCTAACAAGTAGTGATACTGAATCAGTAATAAAAATTATTTTGTCCCCAAAAGCCCAAGATAACATGGATTCACAAATTCTACCAGACATACAGAGAAGAACTGGTACAAATGGATATGTATGTATATGTAAATGGATATGCATGTATACACATACATATATACACACACACACATATGTATGTATGTATATACATACACATTTACTCATGCATACATACATGTATATGTAAAGTAAGGACTTAAATGACCTTTATAAATTGTTATGTAATATTTTGTTATATTTTTATATTGTTTGTATTTTATAAAGGTTAAAATTACATTTATTTTTATTTTCTTTTGAATATTTTATTAGTTCTGACTTCTCAAACATGGATGAATTATTTTGCATTCACAAATGTTACAGTGGAATGAAGAAAATTCTTGCAATATAATACTTTGAATCATGCTGAAGCTGTACTCCACTTTTCGGAACAGTAATATTACAGATTAATAGTTTGTTACCGAAGGATTCATGAGTGTGAAAGAAAATCACATAAAATACACTTATCCTAAATAGAATGAGGTGGAAGCTAAACCATAAGTAGATACCAGGATATAATAATGAGTACTTAAAATGAGGACAACTCCAAATAGTACTTTGAAAGCTTAACTAGAAGAATACAGGTAAGAAACTCACCTTCAGAAATATTTCTAGAACCCCAATTCCCATATGACCTAAAAAGATTTTTAAAGTTATGCTGCAGAATCTAAAGCAAACAAGCGAGGGGATACAGACAGATAAGAACTTAAGGGAAATAGAAAATGAGAAAGAAAATAAAAGTCTAACACCTGGGATTAGGATAAAGAAACTTAAGAAAAGAAAGCTAAAAGCTTTTTATCAACACAACCTACTCTGGAAAAAT
This sequence comes from Mandrillus leucophaeus, assembly GCF_000951045.1. Lineage (NCBI taxonomy): Eukaryota > Metazoa > Chordata > Mammalia > Primates > Cercopithecidae > Mandrillus > Mandrillus leucophaeus. The sequence continues at coordinate 438,133 of NW_012098244.1, forward strand.
CAATGAACCCAAGAGAATAATATATATGTTTTCCTGTGTGCCTCTCCTTCGTAAATTAACTGTCGTATTTTTAGCAAAATGTAATCACCCATCCTGCACCAACAAAATACAATGTACAATGAATCGTACAAACACACATGTGTACATTGTATTTGTAAAATAAGCGTGTAAAAAACAACAGCAAAATAATTACTTTTAGCTATTCAGGAGAATTGAGAGAATAAGCAATCCTCACAAAAGGGAATATTTTACTATTGCAAATGCCTTTGAACATTATCATCCTAATTATTGAACATGTTAATATAGTAATTCAAGTGGACACATAACAATTTTGCATCAGAGAATACTCAATGTATTTATTCCTTTAATATGATCACAATCTAATTCGATAAATTAAAAGAAACATTTTAGACTCAATGTGTTAAATTACTAAATCAAAATATAATTGTACCCAGACAAAAGAGGAATGGTTTCTAATGGTTGTGAGCAATTAGAACATAACTTCAAAATATACATATGTGAGATGCATAGCACCTTTAAAAATAATATATTTCCCCCCACTTTAAAACATGTTCAAATGAAACGTGGTATATACAATATAGCAAATTCTAATTCCTAGCAACTGTTATTCATAAATCCAAGTTAATAAGCCTGCATATTGTAATCATTAGAATTACTACAAGTATTTTGGATCTCCTCTTTGTGGACACACAATAAAATTGCACTTTCCTGCACACCATAATGTTACATGTGGCCATATGACCTGCCTGGACATTGGAGTCTGAGTAGAAGAAATTCATGGCACATTTGCTTATAAACTTTCCAGGGTTAGTGCATGATTCTTTATATCCACTTTCTCCCTGCTACTGTTTCTGAAAGGACTGGTCAAGATAGATACTCTCTGTCTGAATCTCTGCCAACCTGAGATGGATATTTAGCAAGAGCAAAATTAAATGTGTTGGGAAACATAGAAGAGCCTTAAGGAGCAGGTTAGTACTTTAACATAACAAGTTTGTTCTTAATCATACCAATCTAATACGATGTATTATCATCGATGATAGAATCCAGCTTTAGCATCATATATCCCAAATGCCACCCCTTGGACTACTATTGTCTGCAAGTCTCTCAGAAACCTCTTTTTGTTCTGAATCACATAACATTCATATTTATTTCTGGGGACGATATTTGTAGTCACTAATAAGATACCCATTGGAAGAATATGTGTCAATCAAAATAAAAAAGCCTCATGTAACATTATAGAACTTCATAGTCAGAAAAATTCAGTAAAGCCAGTATATATTTCATATTTTTATTTAATGTCTCTTGAGGCCCATGCCCAGAATATCCCTCATGATTTTTAAGATTGGCCTGAGGCCAGGCGCGGTGGCTCAAGCCTGTAATCCCAGCACTTTGGGAGGCCGAGACGGGCGGATCACGAGGTCAGGAGATAGAGACCATCCTGGCTAACACTGTGAAACCCCGTCTCTACTAAAAAAAATACAAAAAAACTAGCCGGGCGAGGTGGCGGGCGCCTGTAGTCCCAGCTACTCGGGAGGCTGAAGCAGGAGAATGGTGTAAACCCGGCAGGCGGAGCTTGCAGTGAGCTGAGATCCGGCCACCGCACTCCAGCCTGGGCGACAGAGCGAGACTCCGTCTCAAAAAAAAAAAATTAAAAAAAAGAAAAAAGAAAAAAAAGATCGGCCTGAGTCCTAAGTTTTAGATGTTTTAATTAACCATTGATTATATATCCTATTATGTATGGCATATAGGCTATACCAATTAGTCACATATTACATTTCTTAAAATTTCTTGACTATCTTTTCTGAAAACAATTCTATAATACAATCAATGTAAAGCATCAACTTACTTTTGAAGGTCATCAGATCTAAACCTCATCTCATCAGATTCTAAAGGAACTCTGGGAAATTTAGGCGCCCTAGAGGACGAACAGTTGTATTCTGTTACTACTCTTCAGTTGTTTCTATGGGAGGTGGGATAAACAAAGAAAAGAGAAACAAGGAAATGGGTCAGGCTCAGTGGCTCATCCCTGTAATTCCAGCACTTTGGGAGGCAGAGGCGGGGGGATCATCTGCGCTCAGGAGTTGCAGACCAGCATGGGCAACATGGGAAAACTCCATCTCCACGAAAAAAAAAAAAAAAAAAAAGGAAGAACAAGTGTTCAGCGATCTTCAAAATTAAGACAGAAAATGAAAGAAAACCTTAGCTACCTATATGACCGCATAACAATCAACTTTATACTTTAGCGTGTTCATACCTAGAAACAGAGGCCATTGGTGGAATTAATTTATAATTAAGATATTATGCCATAACATGAACATTTGCTTTTCAGGAACTATCTACTTTTTTCAATTTGTTAATTGGTACATAATAATTGTTATATTTATTGGGTACATGTGACATTTTGATATTTACATGCAAATGTGTAATGATCAAATCAGGATAATTGGGATAATCAATCCTTCACCTCAAAAGTTTGTCACTTCTTTCTGCTGGGAACATTCCAAATCTTCTAGCTATTTTGGCATATATAATAAATTATTTTTAACCATAGTCACTCTACTGTGCTAACTTTCCTTAGAATCTCACAGGATTCTTGTAATTGGAGATGTTTTGAGTGTAAGTGTGCCTACTTGTACCATTCTTTTATTAAATACAATATTTGTAGTTTCAACAGTTCTAAAATTTTCCTATTTAAAAATTTCCTATTATTTATAATATAACAAATTTCAGAATTGCCCAATATTCAACTATAGGCCATCAATAGTAATTATTCCCATTTATACTCTCCTTCATCCCAATTATGCGTGCTATTGCAGGTAATGCTACCATACCATGATACAGGTTAATGTATAGATGTGCTGTAACCCTGGTGACTGCGCCATAGTATGAATGTGGCCTCCATGTTTCAGTTTAAGTCGTCTAATTGCTTCCTCTTGTCTTCCAGTATATTTTGCATTAAAATCTATTCTTCTCAAAATACATTGTTTTCTATCACAGACTATTTAACTTTAACCATAGCACGCAGTCTTAGAGTCTTAGATAAAAGTTGGGTGAGATAACACTAAGCCTCAAATCATTCATCCTTTACTATTACCACATTAAAAGATTGAGTTTAATCTCATTTTTTACATAGTTTTTGTTTTTGATATTGTTTTCAATCCATTTTTGCATTATTGGATTTTAATTTTTCCAACATAGAATAAAGGGAACATATTTGACAGGTTATTTAAGCTGGCATGTTACCTGACCTACCTATATGCTGTCATATAGGTAGTTATGGTTTTCATTTTCTGAATGCTGAACACTTGTTCTTTCTTCTTCTTTTTTTTTTTTTTTTTTTTTTTTTTTTTTTTTGTAGAGATGGAGTTTTCCCATGTTGCCCATGCTGGTCTGGAACTCCTGAGTGCAGATGATCTACCTGCCTCCCAAAGGGAGAGATTGGTTTTCCTCCACCCAGATAGCAACAATGCACCACTAGTTTTTTGTTGTTGTTGTTCTCTTTTTCTTTTTCTTTTATGGCAACTACATTAATTTTATCTATTTAAATTATTGCATTATTTGTTAAATATTATGGTACTACTCAGTTAAATTCTTTCTTGTTCTCATTATTATCATTATTTTCTGTCAGCCATTCTCCTTCTTTTGAATGACTCTAACATTGCTAATACCAATAAAGAGCATATCTGCATGGTAGCGAATTGGCTCAGGTTCCAAAATAGTTTCTTTCCCTCTTAAAAGGAGGGTTGAATAAAGTTCATACAGGGAATGAGTTCTATCCGTATCATAGTATCTACCACTGTTTAGATCAGAAGTATATAATTTAGCTTGCCTTATTACTCATCATTGCATATTCCAAACTTACGTTGTTGGTGCTTAAACATTTTGTTGCTGTTGTAACAAATTATCCCAAATTTAGTGGCTTAAAACAATATCGTGTTATTACACTACAGTTCTGGAAGACAGAGGTCCAATGGTCTTATGGGGCTAAAATCAAGGTGTTAGCAAACCAGTATTCCTTCCCAAGACTCTAAGGAAGAAAACATTTCCTTTTATTTCCCATTTTCTGAAAAGTGCATACGTTCCTTGCTTCTTGGCTGCTTTCCTCCAAAGATCTCCTCTTCTGTTGCCATACTTCTAATTTTCTTTTATATGGATCCTTTTGACTTTGACCTTCCTGACTCTCTTTTATATGGACCCTTGTGATTTCATTGTGTCCACTCAGATAACTAAGGAAAATTTCTCCAACTCGATATCCTTATGGTAATTATGTCTTCAAAGTTTCTTTTGCTTTTTAAATTAACATATACATAGATATAGGCAATTGGGATGTGGCAACTTTTGGGGGAGGCATTATTTTTCCTGCCATAGTTTCAAATACGCCTCAAATTTTTCTTTGCTCAATTTTGTTTACTTTGCCTTCTCATATCAATGGATATATTATTGCTAAGGGCTGGCAACACTCAGAAAAATGGTATTTCATAGACATTACTTAATTTTTATAACACCTTTTTGCAATCTGTTTTATCAATTTTTTTAGATAAAGATATTTCATTTATATTCCACTGATAAGATTCACCACTAATATCTGCTGCTTTCAGTTCTTCAAACCAAGGACAGGAGGACAACCATGCTATCATCAAAAATTTTTAAGTCTTTTCTACACACACACACACACACACACACACACACACACACATATATATATATATATATATTTAACTTAAAATGTCTTTAACTAATAGATTTTGGAGACTAACAGTCAACCCCACTTCTGGTACTACCCTGCAAAGCTCATGCTTTCAAAGAACAATGGTTATAGGTTTGGATTGACAATCTGCTTCATTAGGAAAAACAAAAACAACAACAACAAAAAACACAAAACAGGTTTCATTCTATATCAAATTGATTTAATTTATGAAAGAGGGCATTCCCTTTTTTCTGAAGGTGAGAGAATCAATACGTAGCTAATGTTTTAAGACTTCTAGTTACCATTCCCAAAGGTTCAGATATCCTAAAGTCAAGGATATGACTTGATTCCACTCATGATGTGTGTAATCATGAGAGGTGAGCATAACTGTTTGAGAAAGCAGGTCATTTCAAAAGAGCCATAGAGAATACCCTTTAAAGAATACCCTTAGCTGGTCACATTATTCCCTCAAGGCTATGGGACTGGATAATTACGAAATTCTCAAAGGATTCATAACTAACCCCATTTTCTGTTTCAGTTACATCTCATGAAATCCACTTACTCATTACTTGTTAAACAATGTTGATAATGAGATACAAAGATTTTGTTCAGTATATAGCCTAGACTGAATTCTCATTTATGATTGATCCATATACAGGTTAATAATTGTTCCTTGAGTTAATGTCATAAGGTGGATTTAATGAAAGATCAAATTCTCTGGTGTGTCTGATGCTAGAGGAAAAGACTACACAGCTAGAAATTAACATTTTCTTCTAATGACATTCATCAGTTTTTGAAAATTTGTATCCGTTATCTTTTCAAATAATATTTTTCTTTATTATCTATCACTTTACATTCTTGGATTCCAGTTAACTGTATTTTGGACTTTTCACTGATTTCCACAATTGATTTTCCTCTCTCAGTCTCTTCTCTTGCATGTCCTGTTTGTACTGTTGTGGACACTCCTCCCACTTAAAAGTGATGCATAGATTCATCTTGGATTGAATGTGAGATAATTTGTAACTGCTTAGTCCCCTAGAATATGGCAAAAGGGATATATGTGGCTTTTGAAGATGCCTTCAAATGATATTGCTTCTTCCTTGCTTACTCTAAGAACAGTCATCCTTGGAATCCAAGCATCATCCTGTTAGGAAGGGGGCATGGTGAGTTCACAAGTAGGGGCCCATGTAGAAAGTAAATGAAGCCCTTCATTCCCACTGCAAGCCAGCATTCTTTTGAAGAAATGAGAACCAAATAATTTTAGCTTCCAGGCTTGGAGTCATCCCTCTTAGGCCGCAGATATCATGGAGCAGAGAAAAACCATCCTTGTTATGACCTATTTGAATTCTTAACCTGTGTAATCCAGCACCATAATAACTGTTTGATGATGAGTTCATTTGCTCACAATTTTGAAGTAAGTTTTGAAGTAATTTGCTACCCAGCCAAAGAAACTAGAATAGGGCATGGTAAGGAAATTAAGGACCGGCTGCCTCAACTGGGTGAATATGTCCTTCATTTGAATATGACAAGTAGTGAATGAGGAATATTTTTGGAAAAGTTTTATATGATTCAGTGGGAATTGGGGCATGTGTTGGGTAAATCATGAGATCACAAAATTCTCCCTGTCTTCTACATCACAAACATTTGCCATTACCATGCCAGACACAATCAAATCAGGTCTGGGCAGTATTTGTTTTTCTGGCAGAGAGAGATGTTTTGCTCAAATATTTCAACACTAATATTGTATTAAACTCAGCAGAAATCTTGGGGAGAGTGTAAACCTTCATTAAAGAAGGATTTTTAACATATTAATTCCAGTGTGCTCTGGTGTGTTTAAAGGATGTGACTGGGAATGCTGAAGGCTCAGGACAGCAAGATCCGTTTTTGAGACTCCTATGGTCTGTGTATATAATGCAAACTCATCACTGCCAATTGTGGGGCTTACCTCTGCTTCCTCTTAGCCACTGTACCAGTGAAGGAAAAGGAGCCAGTATTTCCTCTGGTACAATTGGTTGGAAGAGTCAGATGAATGATAAACGCCATGTTGAATGAATGCAAGATGAACGAATGGTTTTCCCTAGTGATACCTGGAAACCTGTGCCAAAGAACATGTGTTCTCTGTGACTTGCCCCAAGTCATAAAGTTATGCCCCAATATAGTATGGACCTATAGTAGTGCTCTCTAAGGATTCTAAGTTATAAAATGTAGAATATATGACAAAAGAGCACTTTCTCTGCAAGAATATATTAACAATTACATTACTTTTAAGTAATTTGAAAAGGAATATTTGTGGCTTTTTTTTCCCAAATAAGGTATTAGTAATTACATTAGTATTAACTAATAGTTGTTGTGTTAATTTCTACATGAATACTTTTTCAAAAGCTATGTGTATAATACAAATTATTTTGGTTTATATGTGTAGTTAAATAAAAATTAAAGTCTACAGAAAACAATCCCTAAGAGGAAAATATTTTGAATAGCTCATTTAAACTTCAAACTAATATAATATACATGAAGACTAATAGAAAGAAAGAAATTTAGCTTTGAGAAAGTTACACACACAGTTAAATGCTTCTATTAACATCTGTAGAAATTTTCAAGCAATAGTAGGTAAAATTGTGTGACAAATAGACCAGGTAGTAAAGGACTATGAGTAAGCATTCATAACCATGGGGTTATGGTTATGTTTAATGTGTTCAAGGAGGGAATTCCTAATAGTCTTAACGTATTAAACATTGAAGATGTTTCACCTAAGTATTATTTTTTTAAATGTCGTGTAAAATGTAGCAAGCATTCCAGAGATTAAGATGGAGGTAAATCCAAAGAAAAGGGTTAGATTTTTTTTTTTATTATAACCTTAGAGATACCTAAAGATTTTTGCATTTTTTGGATACTTCATGTAACTTTTATTTATAGAGTTACTCAAGATTGACTAAACATGTTTTACTTAAGACAAATGGGAATCTGAACAAAGAATGTGAAACCAAGCACCTGTAATTGCTTGTTGAGACTGGGTAATAAATAACTGGGACTGATGAGATGCAGCTTACCTGGAGAATGGAAGCTAATCTTATTGTCCTGAGTAATTATTTTCCTGAGTTGGAAATGTAATTAAGCCAAAGCAATCCCATAATTGATAATTTTCTGGAACCGAGGTTGCACATAGTGAACACATACATGTGATACAGAATGACTGGGACATCAGATGCTATGCATGAGAATCAGGAGATCATTGCTATGCTGTTCTTTGCTGTTTCCTTTCTTCAAACTCAGTAAACCCAGCAATTTTTTTTTTTTTTTTTTTTTTTTTTGACGGAGCGTCACTCTGTCGCCCAGGCTGGAGTGCAGTGGCGCGATCTTGGCTCACTGCAAGCACGGCCTCCTGGTTCACGCCATTCTCATGCCTCAGCCTCCCCAGTAACAGGGATTACAGGTGCCCGCCTCCATGCCTGGCTAATTTTTTGTATTTTTAGTGGAGACGGAGTTTCACCATATTAGCCAGGATGGTCTTGATCTCCTGACCTCGTGATCTGCCTGCCTCGGCCTCCCAAAGTGCTGGGTTTACAGGCGTGAGCCACCGTGCCCGGCCCTTAATGTGGTTTCAGGTGGAGCTACTGTTTTTACAAATTGCATGGTCAAGCTGAATTCAGGACCACTGCTGCTAATAGAAAAGAATGGGTGATACTGAGATCAACCCATAGAATCAAGATTATCTACTAGACATAAACGACATAGTTACAAAAGTATCAAGGCATATCATAGTAGGACAACTATAAATAAAACAAATAATCTTAAAATTGCCTAGAAAAAAAAAATACACACATTATTGTCATAGTAGCTGTGTCATGACTGACAACTGAGTTTTCAACATAAATAAACTAGAACAGGTGGGATAGAATTTTTAGAGTGCTGAAAGAAAATAACTTCCAAACTCAACTTTTAAATTTTGTTAATATGCCATTCAAAATTAAGAGTTCATAAACATTTTATCTGACAAAAGTTTAAATGTTCATTTCTATCAGACTTTTAAGAGAAATAAATTTAAAAGTTATTAAGATAGAACATAATCACAGATGGAAAGATAGAATGACATGAAAAAGGAAGAGCAATAGAATATTCAGATATAGGGATAAATGCAAATAAATGTTGACTACATATTTACTACAGGATAAGAATGATAATGTATGAAATTTAAAACGTATGTAGTGCTAATATGATATCAGCAATGTTAAAGGTGAAAGACAAAAGTAGTCAGATTGTCTTAAGCTATCCCAAAAGTCGTAAAGGATATAATTTAAATTACATTGTAAGAAATCAATCATAAATTTAGATACTTCTATGGTAATTACTAACAGAATGATAAAAGATTATATAAATAATATACTGATAGAGGGAAAATTAGAATAATCAATTAAAACTAAAAAAGATAAAAAGGACACAAAACAGACATATTACACTAAATAAGTAAGATTGTAGATATAAACAAAAGTAAGTCTAAAATTAAAATGAATGAGAGGCTATTACTCCAACTAAAAGGCTAAGATTATCAGACTAGATTTGAAAAACAACAAATAATACCATTTGTCATACACATGCTTTAAGTATAATGTCACAAGAGGTTTAAAGTAAAAAGATTTAAACAAAAACTGGTGATATAGCCAAATTAATATCTGAAAAATTGTCTTTAAGGCAAGATGTCTAATATAAAAATATGAATATTTTATAGTAAAAGCATCAGTCTTCAAAAATCAGTATCCACTCAATGAAATAGCCTCAAATATACAAAACAAAAACTTAATAGAAATGAGATGAGAAATAAGCCAATAAAATTAGCAGGAAATGTCTATCTACTTAACATGTGCAATTGAATAACTACAAGGATATCCACATTCATTTCAAGTGAACATAGGCCATTTACCAAAAGTGATTATATAGCTGTGCCATTAAACAAGTATCAAGAAATTTCATAATGTTATAAAGTTTTTCAAACTGATCATAGACTGGCTCATAAACAATTCTGAACAAGTTTCAAAGCTTTGAAATTATGCAGAATATTGTCTTTTGACATATAATTGTAAAAGGAGAGGTAAAAGCTAACACTTAATAATTTAGTTAACCCAATATGAGAAAGTATCTTGTAGTAATAAAAATATATTCTTAAACTAGATGGCAATGGTGATTGCAAACTGTGTAAATTAAATTATCCTAAGTGTACACTGGCAATGAGAAGGTTGTGGGGTATGTATTATGAACTTAACATTTTAATCATTTTAGAATATTTATGAAAAAATAAAATAGATTTATCAGTCTGTTTTAAGTTCAAGCAAACTCTCAATTCCCACACATGGTTTTACCCTGAACTCATTAATAGTTGAATCTTACATTTTCCAGTGTGATTTTTTAAAAATATATAATTTTCTATAGTAGGAAGAGAATAGTTTACTAGTAAATAGAATGTATTACGAGGTTTAGAAATGTTGATAGCTCATAAGCAAGTAGAATTTTTTTCAGGGATAATAGTATGCTTAACAGTTCCACATGTCTTAATATAATGGATGACTATCACTTAAATTAGGAAAATAGTCATTATTTAAATAGGTATTAAATTTACTTGACTATGTTAAGAAAAAATTATTGCCTTTTTAACTTTTTTATTATTTTTTTTTGGTCAAATTTAATAGAAGGTGAGTGGAAAAATCGATGAGAACACTTTTATGCTTTTACTCAGAATGATGTGACACAAGAATAATTCCAAACAAAAGTTCTACCTGGGGAAAGAAAGAAATAATTTTAGGAAGAAAGGTCAACAAAATTTCAAGACCAAATTGAGAGTAAGCAATAAAAAAGAATTCTTATAAAAGAAAGGAATTATTCTTGTAGTTTATCATTCTCAGTGGTTTGGATAGGTAACATGGGTTTGGGTTTGGCAAAAGAGTTTGATAGGATCAAGTTTAGTTGTTAAAGTTATTTTAGAGCAAGTGTGACGACTTTTTGATTCTATAAGCACCCTTACAAGAGAGAAAAATATGGTGAACTCAGCTAGCATCACCCAATTCAGCAATTGTCAGCAATTTGACAAGCATAATTTTTTTAAAGTTGATGTAAAATTTACATCACATAAAATTAACCATTTTAACATAAACAATTTGGTAGGATTTAATAAATCCAAAACATGATGAAACTCCTATCTCTATCTAGTTCTAAAATATTTTTATTATCCTAAAACGAAGCCCTGTTTTTTAGCTCTATCTCCCGCTGCAGCTCCCAGCAACTATCATTGGACCAAGTATAAATAGTATGCACTTTTATGTAAATGATTTCTTAGTATAGAAAATATTTACAAGTGTATTATCCATTAAAATATATTCTAAAAAGGAAAATACAAATTTTGCAAAGTCTATAAAAGATACCACATGGTTGTGAACATTGTGATGCTGAGCAAGGTAAGAAAAATTTAATCATTTTTCTCTAATTTTATAATAATGGACTATTTGGTAATACCTGATTAGATAAACATATACATTAACATATTTTTAAAAAATATTATGAAAATATGCATAATTATTTATGAATTATACATTTTAGTTGTTTAACAAAGGTTTTCACTCGTGTTCGCTTATTTGATGACCACTATAAACTTTTTGGTAGTTAATGATATTTTCTTTATTATTGATATGAGAAAATATATTGTGAGATATCTCTAAGGAGACATATCTAGAGGGTGGTACACAGTCACTTACTTTCAGATTCTCTGCCTTTAAATTGAGTAATCTTTGCACTAAGTGCAGTATGTGTTTGTGTATACACATGTTGTATGTACCTGTATGTGTTTTTCAGCAGTTTAAATTCAGTATGTATATGAAAGTCTGTAACAAATGCATCAGCATGCAGAGCTCCTCAAGTTGTCTCCTCACCATTTTGCTAAATATTTGAAAAGTGATGAAAATATGAATCACTGTTGTTGTCACAGTTATATTCAAGTATTTCCCTTAAAATTTATAGAGAATTTTTGAAAAAATTTAAAAGGAGTTAACCCTTAGCAGCTATTAAATTATTAGAAATCATTTGTTGAACATATTTTCCAGCAAACAGAACAAAACAAAAAACCAGTCCTTACAGAGGTCATGACCATAGGAAGACTAAAGTCCTAAACAAGTGAAAACATGTATGTGGATGGCTACTTCAGTGTAATAACCAAAGAACTGATAACAGCGTTATGAGTCATTAAAGGGTCATCTATACTTGACATGGCCAATTTCTCTGATGAATTTCATTTGTGAAACGTCTCTCATTCAGCGTTCCCAGTAACCACTGAGATTACATCTCTAAAGGTCACAATGATCTCAGTGGTGCTCAATCCAATAATCGACTTTTAGCCGCCATTGCATTCATCTCGATTTAACGATTAGCAGTATTTAAAACAAAACATCTTTCACATACACATAACACTTTCTGTCTTGACTTCCAGGGTGCTCCGCTTCACTGCTTCCCATCTACCTCACTGGACATTCCACTCTTGTGCCCGATTCACCTTATGTTTTCGAACACCTAATAGTGGAGAACCCAACGTTCAAGGCCTTGGCTTGTACTCATCTCTATTTACATTGACTCTGCTGGTGATCTCATCCAAATTTATAGTTTAAATATTTGGCAAGTGAATTTACAGTTCCAGCCCAGAAGTCTTGTCTGACATTCAGGTTTGATATACCCAAATGTGAACTGAAAATATCCACTTGGCCTTCTACTAGGCACTTTACATTTAATATATCTATATTAAATTACTGATTCTCATATCCATAAAATATTTATCTCAGAGTTCTCTTTTTTAAAAACTGCAGTTTAGTGATTCCTCTCTTCCAGGAAAATAAATTTTGGTTATTCCTTAATTTTCCTTTAGACTACACCTTTATTCTCACAACAACACCTCTTGATATACCTTCAAAAAAAATCTAAGATCCAGTTACTTCTAAATATTTGTTATTTCTGTTCTTTCCCAGTCAACATAATTCCCTATCAGGGTAATTGCAATATTTTCCTAATTTGTGTTTCTTTGATTCATGTACATCTATGGTCTAAATATTTTTAAAAGGTAGCCAGAAAGGTATTTTTAGAAGAGTTATATAATGTAATTTATTCATTAATGCTTTGCTTTGGCTTTTCATTTTACTGAGAGTAATAACAATACACCTATAAGGTCCTGCATAATTTGACCCTCATTAACATTCCTGACATCATTTCCCAATACTCTCTCTGTGATTCCCTCAATTCCAGGTACAGAGAACTCTGTGTTTACTGAATGAAGCAGACATATTCTATATAGTGTACTGTACTAGATACTAGCTTGGTCTGGAACACATTTTCCTTATACATCTACATGGCTTCACTTCCTTCAGTCTTCACTTGGTTTTGTATTTTGTGATACCATTCCTTGCCATACTATTGAAAAGCACATCCTGTTTTGTAACCAGCCGCATGATTTATGACCTTTCTCAGCTAGTTCTTTTCCATGGCACTTGCCACTGTCTGACATGTTCTAAATTTTACTCGCTTGTCTCTTGTCTATGTTTACTAGAATGTGAGAATGTGAGCACCATGAGAACAAGATTTATGCTTATATATTCAGTGCTCTATCCCCAGAACCTGTAATTGTGTTGACAAATAGTATGCATCAAGATATCTTAATTAAATAATAATTAAATTGTGTATGTGCACAAAGAATGAAGAAAAGAACAAAGATACAAGCATAGAAGTCATTAATAATGTTGTCTAGAATTGATCCCTTGTTCAATGAGCATTCTTATTAATAACTTCTTTTGAATTTGTTGTATAAAAATATGACTACAAAGTATTAAATCATTATTTTCTTAAAAGTTGCTCTTACAATAAATTATACAGGTATTTAAGAATGACAATGTCAGTGGAAAATGATTAACCTTACTAATACAAAAATGTACAACTATTTGAATGATTCCTCTTATTCCTTATAGTCCCACTATTTTATTGACATATATACAACAATGTTATTATTCTTGATGGAAAATAGTGTAGTAGTGCTTTCACAAAATCAAAATCCAGGCAATAATTAATTACAAATAAGTTTTGGCAGTTACTATAAATGAATAATTTGGTCTTTATCTTCTTCCCTCCAGTTACCCTCGTCCATGAAGCCATAAAAATATATGAATCCCAAGAATGACATTTCTTAAGGAATTATCAACGTTCACAACATTTCTATGAGGTCAGTTTCAATACTTTGCTAATAAAATCAGATTTGTATGAGTGCATTTTTAATGCATAAGTTTTTACAGTGAAATCATTCTGAGAAGCAAATTATCTGGGTGATCATTTTTGCATTAGAGTAATCTTATATTCTTTTAAATACTGAACACCATCTGTGTATTCCAGGAAGTCTTCTGTGCACTGTGTACACAGTGGTACACAAAGCCTTTATGTTTTCTTTTGCCAATCTGAAGTTTACAGAGTATTAGAGAAGATATATAAATATTAAATATGATATTTGAGGATGTGAAAAATGGACAGATTGTTATAAAAGAAAAAAGAGTAATCAAATTATTAATGGTTGTTCAAAAAGTCCTTTCTGTAGAAATTTCATGTAAGCTAAGACCTAAAGGATGAATTGCATTAGTAAGACAAGATATTAGATGTGTTTAATGAGGCATAGGATGTGGCATATTTAAAATGTGTTGACACAGATGATCCTGATGTTTTAGAGACATAATAACTGAACAGTCTGGGCAAATTGTGCATTATATATAAACAAATGCCTATAAAAGTAGAGTTTGAAAGAGTAGGAAGTGTCTATATCACATAAATGGTATAAGTAGGTAGACCATAAATATCATACGAAGCCAAGACAATCTTGAGAATATAATAAATCACCCTGAATAAACATGCTAGGTTCATAAATGTAAACAAAGACTGACAAGGTCAAATCACAACCCTACGTCAAATCCATTATATAAATTTCAATTTTGTTAAAGCAGAAAATTTCCCTTTACACTTCATATGTAAGGTCTTGGGGTTGACCACAGATATCTAAAGTAATCTGAATAAAATTGACACTATACCAGAAACAAAAGGATAAAACCCAAAAGCAATTAAGTGGTAGCAAGAACAGTGTTTAAAAAACAGACAATCGCACTCATTTAATGTGGCTAAGGCATGCCAGTGGCTTAAAAATGACTACAATGAGCAGTCGCAAAACTCAAATGCGAAGTAAAGAAATTATAATTATTTATAATTATATATTAACTGAACTATCTTTCTTACCTCAGCTCCCTATGTCTTTGATTTTTATTTTTTCTTGATTTTTTTTTTAAATAAACCCATGCATTAGATTGAGAATGAGAAAGACTGAGCAAATGTGAAAATCTGTTAATCTATGAATATAAATACCCCCAAAAAATATGGTGGCAATATTGTTGAATGTCTTGAAAATATTAAATCTGGTTATATTGAAAAGAGAAATAACTAAATTCCTACAAAATTTTAACATTTCTATAAATTCCCACAAAATACTTCATATAATTATGGAGTATAAGCTCTGCAATGTGTCAGATATACAGAAAATAATTAGAAACTTAGTAAAACAAAATCCCGATTTAAGTGTTCAAAGTTTATATTAAATGGTTAGTGTTACTTTTAAGCAAGTAAATAGTATTTGACATTCAAATATTAATAGTATGAGTCTGTCAGACAGAGTTTCCTTCAGGAAACAGAAATCACTCTATGTAATTTAAGAAATTGCTAGATAACTAAATGCTTACAAAACTGTTGGAAAGGCTGATGAGTGGGTTCTCACTAAGCCTAATAGAATGACTATAAGAACAATATAGAACGGACCTACCAGGGAAGCCACTACCTCTGAAGACACTAATGAAACAATGAGTTCAAGAATACTTGACTTCTTGTTCTCTTCCTGATGACAGAAAGCTGTGATGTAGGCATCAGAAAACTGAGATGATGAAACTTCACTGCTGAAGTCAACAGGCCTTTACCTTCACATCTTATGGGCTGAAGAATAAAAACTGAATTCATGTTCCCAAAATATCTAGGTCTGGGCTTCCCTTCTGAAAAGGTGTTTTTGTACTTATTAAATTGATTTACTTATTATATGGCGATTCAGACAAATTCCACTTGGTCATGGATATTATACAACTTTTTATATATGCTGGATTTGATTTACCAATATTTGTTATGCCTTTTTGGGTTGATGTTCCTGAAGGATATTTGTGTAGTGTGTTCTTCTTATCTTGTAATGTCAATATCGTATTTTTGTATTTGGGTAGTTCTGCCTTCCTATACTAAGTTGTTGAGGCTCTCATTCTCTTCTATTTTCTGAAAGTATGTATGTATATTAAAGTGATGTTATTTATGAATGAAAAGTTTGATAGAATTCTTCCAGGAACATCATCTGTGCCTGAAGATTTATTTGTGGGAATTTTTTTAGTACACATTTTTTTTTATTATAAAGAATGTTATTTGTATTTTCCATCTTTCTTCTGTATTGGTAAGACAAGTTATTTTAGACTTTTTTTTCATTTAATCTAAGTTGTCATTTTTTACATATAGTTCATGTTATAAGAACTATAGTATTGTTGATTTCCTTTTTCTCTTTTATTTTCATAACTGATATTGCTTTGGATTGATTTATCAATTGGATTAATATTTTTGAAGAACAAAATTTCAGCTTTTTTAGCATTCTGAAATGTTCATCTATATATGATTGCTATTTTGTTTTTATTGCTTACTTTCTTTTACTTTCTAAATAATTTCATACAGTTTGTATTTCTAATATAGGTATTTAAGGCCATACATATTCATCAAAACACTGCATTATTTTCATCTCACATATTTTGATATGTTGCAGCTTTATTAATATTGTTTGAAATATTCTACAATTTTTTAATTTAATTTCTATTTTGACATGAGTTATTTAGAAATGTTATACTTCATTTTCTAACATTTGGTAATTTTGTAGGTGTATACTTTTTGATTTCTAATTTAATGCAATTTTAGTCAGAAAACTCATTTAGTATATTTTTAATTCTTGACATTTATCATGTTTATTGGACAAGAATTTGTGTTTTCACTTGAACATTTAACTTGGTAAACGTTCCTGCTGCACTCAAAATAACATATATTCTTGAGTTGTTGGGTGTGTTTATTTAATAGATATCAAATATTAAATTTTATTAAGCATATTGCCCAAATATTTAACATCCTTAGTGATTTTCTGTTTATCATCCTATCAATTACTAAGAAAGTAGTGTTCAAACATTGGCAGGGTTTATATGGGATTTATATACTATCCTTTCAATGTCTATGTATGTTAACAATTTTTGTAAAAAAATATTTAAGTAAAAAGGAACATTTCATTTCCTAAAATATCTAAATCTGTTAATTTATAAGTTCATTGATTTCCACACTTCTTAAAATAGCAAAACTTTGAAAACTAAAGAAACAAAAATCACTAGTATATAGCAAGTAAAGATAGAGCTGAAAAAAAAACAAATAAAGCAATGTTGTGGTGGTGCCTGGGAGATTTTCAATTCATTAGTGGTAGATCAATAAATGATTGACTTGTGGTGCAATTTCCAACAGCCTTTATTGTAACATTATATGATTTAAAAAATCTATATGGCGATGAAAGCTGTCCATATGCTACCAAATATGGTTGTCATCAGCTACATGTGGCTGTTGTATTGTGGCTAGTTTGACACCAGAAATAAATTTTTAACTTAATTTGATCTAATTAATTGATGTTGAAACTGAAATAGTTATTTGTGTCTAATGGCTATCATGTGTGTCTATTAGCTATCATATTTGACATTAGAGCTTATATTGCTTTTATAGCATCCTCTTTGCAATCACTGCACAAAATTATAGAGGTAATTTGAGCATTTTTATTAGCCAGTTGTTATTTTATTGCATTTAAGTAATGAACATTGTGATTACAAAACTGTGATCCAAATTATTACTCTTTCTAAATTTTAGTTATTCTACATAGAATAGCTGCAGTTAAAACTTACATTATTTTTGCTAAAAAACATATTATTATTACATAATATTACAATGAGAAACTGTTTATTCTAAATATCTGAAGTTCTCATACAGGCTTTAATATTATTTTATTATGATCATCAAATAAAACCTGTGTATTTCATTTACATATTTTAATTTTTTATTTTCAAATGGAAGTGTGTAGGTGGGAGATCCTATGTGTTTGTGTTACTAATACATCTCTTGACCATCATTAATTGAGATTTATTTTCCATTAATGTCTTCAGAGTTTGGAAGAAACCGGGTATGGTATTTTAACGGATTTTCATCTACAATGTAATAAATATTTTTATTCTATATGTAATACAATGCAAATAGCAAAAATGGCAAAATCATATGATGTACTTTAATCTATTTTGCCTAACTTCTTGAGTGTCATAAATGCTTATATTGGAAACATTTTTATAATCAAAATTTATTGGAGTTTAGCATTATATTTTTTAAATGGTGAACTAATATATTTTTTCTGCATATATATTCTTTCTTATATTTAACCTTGTTCTGTGAGTCTCTTACACATTGTTATTTCAAAATGCTGTTCTTTCTTTGAAAAGGGGGTATTTATTAATACGAACCAGGGCTTTGTCAATTATTATATATAAACAAGAATGGATTTCTTAGAAATAAACTGTAGACTTCAGGATTCTTCATTGCATGAACCATTTCTATGCTCTATACAGAATTTTGTATTTGAAATTTTATATTCCTTCACTTAAATAGTTTATACAGATTTTATAATCTCCAGTCTCATAAAACCCCAGTACAGAAACTAAGGAATAATTAATAGCTCATCTTTTTAATTATTAAGAATATATTTCTGAAATATCCACTATCTATTTTTATTATCAGGTTCAAAGACATGAAATGAGTACATTTAATTTGAAGCAAAAGTCATATCCTTTTTGTTTAATTATAGAGTGATTTCTAGAGATAAAAGTCTAAGTATCTAAGTAAATTTGTTACTTTAAAACCCTTTCTCTTCCTCATTCTATTGTTTTTCTTCTGGTGAAAATTGCAGGCCAACATAAAAACAATTTGACACCTGTTAGTGAGAACACTGTCAAGGTGAAAATATTTTGTCATTTTTTCTTAGAAGATAATCAAACTTAGGAGAATCATATATTTATAGTTCTACAGAAGGAAATACATTTCAGATATAAATCACTAAACACTAAAAATTAAAATGTTACCTTCCCCAAATGAGGCACATTTTTTCAAATTTAAAATAAAAAAATTAAATAATATTAAAAACCCCAGTGATTTTGTAAATATGGTATTCTTTTGGTATTGAAAATCATATGGCTATATATTTTTTTCTTATGTGATTATACATTTTCACACACACATTAATAAATGTAAATATACATATGCATTTAGTTTATACAGAAACTTAAATCCAATCTATATTCTCTATTTATATTGTTAGCAATGATTAAAATAAAGAAAGTAGACTAGCTGGAAAAGTAGACTAGTAAGCAAGAAAATAAAAAAGGAAGATAGATTCTGCCAAATAATTTTTATAGAGTCATGAATAAAATTCACATAATTATAAAAATGTATCTGCAGTTTATTCAAGTAAAATCAGCTAAACGGGAGAAGCTCTTCATATTTTGGAAATGTACTGAGGCAACAGGAGTTTACCATTATGTATTTCCAGTTGTTGGAAGTAGATGTAAACTGACCATTATGACTTTTATCTCAGAAACGTTTTAGTCCAATGTTTCTGAAACCCAGGAAATGTTGTACATTTCGAGCCTTTCAACTATTGTACTGATGAAAGCGGCTCACTCACAATAGCATTTTTAATTTGACAGGGGATTACGAAAACACTGGGTGCTCTTTAACTTTTGTCACAGTCATCTATTACATTAAGAACAAGTTGATTTTCATATTTGTCAAATTAAAAAGCATTGTATCATGCTAACCTTGGGTGTTCATTTACATAATTGGCTCTCTGCTTGCTGTGTATTATGTGACACCCTCATTTGATTACTGTTCATTTTTCTGAAATTCTGAAGCAGCATCTAACATAACCTGCATATTAATATTTCATTTCATCAGGCCTTACTTTATGCAGTCAAGTTACAGCAAATGCTACCTTTTCATTAGTAAGCTTGTTACAAGTCTCTTGTTTCAGAGCTTTTAAAAAACAAAGTTCGATTCACATGTTTACTCTGTTCCATATACAAAAATATAGCTGGACTCTAATGGTTTGTTTAAGTAAGTAAAGGATCCTCCTGCTGGGTCGGCCTTGAGAAAAATCTCTGAAACTTGAGGAAGAAAAATGTAGTGTTTATTGGCCCCTATATCAGCCAACATTTTGTAATATACATAAAATAAAAATAAAATAAAATGTTAGTGACTTACAATAACAATTTTTTTTTTTTTTTTTGAGACAGAGTCTTGCACTGTTACCTGGGTGGAGTGCAGTGGTGTGATCTTGGCTCGCTGCAGCCTCTGCCTCCAGGGTTCAAGCGATTCTCCTGCCTCAGCCTCTCAAGTAGCTGGGATTACAGGCGACCACCACCACGCCCAGTTAATTTTTGTATTTTTAGTAAAGACAGGGTTTCACCGTGTTGGCCAGACTGGTTTCTAATTCCTGTCCTTGTGATATGCCCACCTCAGTCTTCCAAAGTGCTGGAAGTACAGGCGTGAGCCACCACACCTGGCTGAATAACAAATTCTTAATTCTTTTCCTTAAATCTGCAGGTTGGCTGTGGTTTTCTGCTGGGCTCTGGATTTACAGTGAATACTTTTGTTGCCTGGGCATCTATTTTGAGCATCAGATTAATTGTCTTGTACCAGGAGCAGAATATAAACATCACTAACTGAATTTCCAGTTCTCAGCTCCCTCCCAGTTACTGAATGTGGCTAATCCAGATATCTGCCCTCAATAAGGACTTCCTGGTGACCTCCCTCTGGGACATATAGACAGAGTCTTCTGGACCAGGCCCATTGATCACCACTCCACCCCCCACCCCACCCCTGCATGGACTGGAGACCATCGCTCAGTCACAGCAGTGTGACACTGGCAGACAGCCTATTGTCTAAGTGTCCAACATGAGTCCCACACTGCTGTGACTGAGCAGTGGCCTCCAGTCCATGCAGGGAGCTGGAGAAAGGGCAGTGATCAACAGGCCTAGTGAGTTCCATGTTGGACACTTGGGGAATAGGCTTTCTGCCAAGGTAAAGGAGTATACTTTGAAAGGCACACTGTAACATCCACAACCAAATCCTATCAAGTCCTGTCAGGACAGGCTTAGAGTCCCTGTCAAGAGAGAGACCTCAAGCATAAATTACAGAGAAAGAAAACAATCTGATTTAAATCTGCTCCACCTGTCTCTCTTTTTAGGCCCCAGACTATAAAGCGGAGAGTGAGTACTTGGGCACTGTGATGATTAATTTCATGTGTCAATTGCCATGCGCCATGGGGTGTCCCCCTACTGAAAGCATAATCCAAAACATCTTAGGCACATTTGAAGCCTCTACTCAAATATTAATTAAGTCAAAGCAGCTAACATCCATTGCCAAAAGTACTCACGGTCAAGGATGAAATGTAGACTTTTCATTGACAAGAAAAGGGAGACTGAATATTTACTGAAAAATAATATAACCTGTCCCAATCCTTCAAGGAAATGTTTCAATTTACTAGGCAGTTCACACCTGCAAACTCACTTGGTCTTCATAGCAACACTGATAGACAGATTTTTGTTTGTTCATTTATTTCTCTTAAACAGGTTATGAAAGGAAATAAAGTACACCAACAATAAGAGTGAATATTTGTAAGACTGAACTGTTTACTGAGCAAAGGTTGGAATGTAGACCTATTTAGTCCAAAAAGCCTTTTAGAATTACAGCCTAGAATGGCTTTCTTCCATCTACCCAACTCATTACATTACTATCTCTCATTATATAAGCTCAATTTTTTAAAAATTGAAACACTGCTATAGATAAAGTATTTTTTGTGTGTGTGTTTCTGCCTTTCTTCCTGCAATTCAAGCCACAATTTTCTCTACAATGCATATTTACTTGTTCTGAATGAAGTATTTTTAAGAAAACATCTAGTTACTTTACTTCTAGGAGAATTCATAGTAATAATATTTTTGCACTCAAATAATGTCCCTATAGAGCCAAAGTGGGATGGAGACGTGAGAAAAGAAAAGAAGATAACGTTATAGCAAATCTATATGAAAAATGTGGAATAAAATGACTCCCTGCAACATTCAAATGTCAAGATTGTCTATAAATTTCCATGTCTTGTTAATTACCAAATTCCAAGATTAGCACCAAAGCATTGTGATGTTTGTAAATATCTGAAATTAACACATACCAAGGAAAACTCTTTCCTCTGAGAGAAGAGCTGAGGAAATCAGGTCGACAAGAAGCTGAAGGCAAGAGAATACCTAATTCTACAAAGCTGCTAAAAAAATAAATGCTTCAGTTTTGTATATGTATTGAATTTTCCATGTCCAATCTAAACCCTTATTTTTTTAAAAAAAACATTGATTATAGTGACAAATAATATTCTGTAGACAATTGAAAAGTAAAAACATACCCATCTGAACTCGGGTATACATACCACCACCACTTTAGTATGCATTCACACACGTTATTTCCATGAAAATTTTCCCTTTTTCTTCACATTTTCTCTCCCCAATAATCTCAGGATAGAAGGCTGATGTAGCAAACAGTGCTAGATATGCCCATATAAATTTAATAAGGAAGATCTATAAGTTTATGTCTCATTCATTTGAATTATAGGCTTGTTGTTTTTAATAGATTACTACATTCATAAATATTAACACTTGGTAATTTTCTTCATAGTGTTTTTTGTGCTTTAGATGACATACTGTGGCTTATCACAAAATTCAACTGTTTTAAATTAGATAAATTATTTACTGTATGTAAAAGAAGCTGATTCTGCCAGATAAAGCAGAAAAGGAGCCAAAAGTGTTCAGAATAGCAAGAAATGCTGGGTTTGAGCCTAGGCTTCCCCATCTGCTCTAAAACATAGCTCTGGTTTGGATAGAAAAGAGCTGCTGCCTCTAAGAAACTCTAGATGACGCTCTCTGCTACTCAAAAGTCTGCAGTCAACTCCAACCTACAGGTCATTATTACTGTCCCTGAAACAATTATCTTCTTTTTTTATCAGTAATTCTTGATTCAATAAAAGAAGCTGGTGCATATATTTCTGGTACATGGGAGGCAGAATTAGTGATCATCACCATTTCTAGCTCTTCTGGCAGGGGGCAGGGTGGGGGGTGTCAGCCAAGCAGCACTCATAAAGATGGTAGTTCCACAACATAATGGTCAAATAAATGACAAACTTGTTACATCATAGTAGGTCTAGCCAGTCATCATTGATCAGTAATTTTTAAAGATTTTTTTTTCATCTGTATGAGTTAAAAAAAAAAAATGGTTCATTCAGTTTGATTAAGCACAAATATTTTGTCTGCAATGTATATAGATGTTACCCATTAATGTAATTTCTTAGCATTCAAGCTATTTAAAAATGAATAAAACCCATGGAAAATTATTCCATTGGTTGTAATGAAATATGGTGCATATAGGTAGACTAAAAGAAGTTTTCTACATATGTGTAGAAAGGTTTTTTTGCATTCTTGGAAAAGATATAGCACACACGTAGCTACAATGAAAGTTTAACTTGCAAGTGCTGAATCTACATACTGAAGGCCCAAATATCTACATGGAAGCAGCAAATAAAATACTGTATTACTTGAAATAAAACTCAAGCTATTGGCAAAATAATGTAATGGAAGAATTTGAAATTTAGTGACAAAATCAGTTGTAATAAAATTCAAAATTGTCAGCATTTGCAGAACTACAGTGGTAAACATAATTGTATTTTTCCTTATATAAATTGTTATAAAGTTTTGGTGCCACAAAAGAAACAGCACTTGAATATAAAATTTTCTTTTTAATTCTCAACAAGGCAAGGTACTTCTATGGAAGGGTGCGCTGTCACAGATGGAGCAATGGTGAGCGCACACTTGGACAAGGGAGTGTGAGGGGTTCTTATCCCTGACACACATGGCCCCTGCTGTTGTGTCATTCCCCTATTGGCTAGGGTAAAACTGCACAGTCTAAACGAATTCCGATTGGCTAATTTAAAGAGAGTGACTGGGGTGAGTGCTTTGGTGGGGAAAAAAAAAACAATGGTTATGCAGGGTGGAAAATGAGTCAGGGTGCAGCAGGTAGCAGGTAATCTGAATGAGTCAGGGTGGAGCAGGTAATCAGAATGAGTCAGGGTGGAGCAGGTGATCAGCCCCTGAATTGACTAAAAAGGTGATAAGATCAGGTTTAGGTCCCACCTCCAAATTTATCAAGGGCTCCTGGTGGGACTTAAAAGAGACAGAGCCCCTGACCCCCCTATTCTTCCTCTAAAGTCATGAGGTGGAAGGGCTTCTTTCTCCTTTCTTAGTTCAGGACATCCTCTCTTGAAGTGGCCTGTTTTTCCACATCTATGGCACCAATATTGTCCTTCCTTCCCCTTAGTTCTGGGATTCTTTAACCCTGTTCCCTCACACTCTTTAGGGAACCTGATAGACTATGACCTTGGTCCTCCAGATGGAGGCTGGGGTCCTTTAAAAGAGGATTCAGACCCTTTATAGTTTCTGGCTCCATGGAAGCTCTGTCTAGAAGTACTTGGGTTTGGAGCCATCTGTTGGAAGGTAGAAAACATAAGTTATGTCTTTTGTTTCTGTTTTTCTTCATTCATTTTCACATATACTTTCTGAGCTTCCCTGAAAAGCTCACTTAGAGGATGGTCTTCCCAATTGTCTATCTTTTGTAACTTTTTTGAAATGTCTGGCCAACTTTTAGTGACAAATTGGAATTTCAACATTCCTTATCCAAGGGGATCATCCAAATTGAGGCCTGCATATTGCCTCATTTGCTCCCTCAGTCTGTCTAGGAATCTCATAGGCCCTTCATCCTTTTCCTATTGTATATAAGTGCTCTAGAAATATTTCAGGTTCAGGGTACTGATTCCCGAATTCCTTTTATTATCATCTCCCTTAGGTCCTGCATCTTTTCCTGGTGATCTGCATCGTTATTGTCCCACTAGGGGTCTGGGGCAGGGAATTTCAGGTCCACAGTAGGAACGTTTTCACCAGGAGGGTGCTCACATTCCCAAACTACCATAGCAGCCCTATGAATCATACTCCTTTCTTCCCCCGAAAGGAGGATGCCCAAGAAGGACATTAACTTGACCCAAGTGTATAACTGAGGTCCTAAAAATTGGTCAATTTGTTCTGCCACTCCATAAGGGTCATCTAGTAGCAGTTTAAGCTCCTTTTTAAAATTCCAGACTTCTGAACTGGTTAAGGGAGCATTTACAAAGCCGATGCCCCACGCCCCTGCTCCTTGTGGTACCTCTTTCAAAGGGAAGAGGGTTTGGGCTGACCTCCTAGGTACAGAGGGAAGTGGGAAATTCTGAATACCTTTTTTACATTGTTTTACCCCACACTGGAGTCCTTTTAGAGAGGGGTATTTAGGTTTGGAGGGAACAGACTGATGAGGCGGTAATTCCCAAGAGTCAGGGTTATAAGGAGAAGGGATAACATGAACAGAGGGGGAATTTGAAGTGGTATCTGATGCAACAGTGATTGTCTGAGGAGAAAGACTGGGGACATCGAAGAGGGGAAGATAGTCTAGGGGATCCCATGCACTGGAGTCTTTAGGTATGAGAGCTGACGTCTCTGACTTTTCATTTTGAGGTGCCGGATTGGGTTCTTCCCTATTTGTTTAGAAGGGAAAAGGGAGGGCAGATCCTTCCTTGCAACAAAGGGCATAACCTAGCTCTTCTTGAGACACTGGACTTTTATCATTAACATATTGGATTAGAAGCTGACACATTACATCCTCGTTGACCCAAACTGTGGCCAGAAGATTGAGGGATTGAGGATGGGTCCCTGAGTCCAAATAAAACAGCAATATTTTATCATTTGTTGCTTTGGCCTATGTTCAGTCCTTTCATTATCTTTCCAGTGTTTTAGCTGAGACTTAGGGGGCTATCCAGATGAATATGATTGTTATCATCTTTATCCCCCTTGATCCTTGTCTTGCTTGGGGTATTTCCCATCATGATGGTTTTGGGGTAAGATTCAAGGTTCAATTTCCCTTGCTGGAAATTTCTCGGCTTTTGGGGTAAGGCTCAATTTCCACTAGAAATTTCTTGCCTTTTGGGGTGAGGCTCAATTTCCCCTCCGGAAATTTATTGTCTTTTCCACTACTGGAGGTTTGTGTGAGGTTCAATCACCCCCGCCCCCCCAAGTGAGGATGTCTCACATTTTTTTAACTTCTAAGCCACCCTGACCAAGGAGTACTTCACTGCCCCACCCCACGGCTTTCTTACATTGGTCCTGACCACCAAGGAAATACTTTACCGGCTCCTACGGCTTCTCCTTCCTTTGTCTGTGCAGAGTCGTTGCCTAGTATGTGAGGATCCTTTAAGTTAGGTTGCTAGCGAATGTGTGTGGTTTTATTCTTTTTTTTTTTTTCTTTTTTTTCCCCCCATATTGCTGAGAGCTGGGGTTATTCCTTGTACCTCGCACTGGATGGGTTCTGATTTCGCCTGCCTGAGGCCACCACAAAGGGCAGGGTGCATGCTTTCTCACGAGACAGAACCAGAGACTGCCCCCGAAGGGGAATGTAATCATGGGTGAGCCCCCAAATTGTTATAGATAAAGTTTTGGTGCCGCAAAAGAAATAGCACTCAAATATAAAATTTTCATTTTAATTCTTAGCAAGGCAAGACACTTCTATAGAAGGGTGCACTCTCACAGATGAAGCAATGGTGGGTGCACACTTGGACAAGGGATGGGAAGGGGTTCTTATCCCTGATTCATGGTGGCCCCTGCTGCTGTGTGGTTCCCCTATTGGCTAGGGTAAAACTGCACAGGTAAGCTAATTCTGATTGGCTAATTTAAAGAGAGTGACAAAATGAGTGCTTTGGTGGGGAAAAAAATGGTTATGCAGAGTGGAGAATAAGTCAGGGCAGAGCAGGTAGCAGGTAATCTGAATGAGTCAGGGTGGAGCAGGTAATCAGAGTCAGGGTGGAGTAGGTAATGGAAAAAGGTTGCTTTACAAGGAAGTTAAGTTTAAAAGTAGAAGAAAAAGAATTGAACATACTGACATATTTATTCTTTGAAGAGAAATTTAGAACTTATATCTAACATAAATGTTCAGTCATTTTTTAAAAAAATTTCTCTTGTTGAATAACAATAAGCAAATGTAAATGTACATGTCTCCTGGATTTGTGCTGTTGGATCAATAGATTTTGTAATTTTATACTTCCTTAAGAATTAATAGCTAAGTCTCAATAAGCTACCTCAAAGAAGTTCACTGATGGTAATGTAGTTTTTATGACATATCAGGTTTTATGCATGTTCTTTCACAATTTAATTGACATCAGTGAAATTATAGGTCAATATATTTAACTTCTGAATAAATATAGCTTTTAAAATCTATATTATACTTCAATTGGCTTATAAAATTTTTGAATTTTAATATAACTGATATGGCTTGTCTGGGTCCCCACTCAAATCTCATCTTGAATTGTATTTTCCATAATCCCAATGTGTAGTGGGAGGAACTCGGTGGAAGGTAATTGAATCATGGGGGTGGTTACCCCATGAAGCTATTCTCATGATAGTGAGTGAGATCTCACGAGATCTGATGATTTTATAAGGGGTTTTTCTCCCTTTTGCTCATTCTTCTCCTTGCTGCTGCTATGTGAAAAAGGATGTGTTTGCTTCACCTTCCACCACGATTGTAAGTGTCCTGAGGCTTCCCCAGGCATGCTGAACTGTCAGTCAATCAAATGGCTTTTATTTATAAATTACCCAGTCTTGGGTATGTCTTTATTAGCTGTGTGAAAATAGACTAATACAATAGTACTGCAGGAATGCATCCGTGATATTAAATAGAAATCTCAATTTACTCAATTCATTCAAGTTAATTCATTTTTGCGAGGACACAAGAAAAAAATAGAATGAAAAGAAATGGGATTAATATATAAAAAGTCATCTTAGAAATTTTCTAAAATATTTTTTAGCTATATGAATAAAAAGTAATCAATATTAAAATCAAAAACTTCTAAGTTATACAAACACTTTCATTTTATACTTGAGCATCCTGTGAAGGGCCATTGGTTGCTTATTAAATGTTAACTTTCCTCTCTTTATTAATAAAAACTCTATTTACGCAAGGCAACAATGACCCCAAAATGAAATGTACATGTCTTTTTTTCCCCTTGAATATACGTTACCATGCCACTAAATTCTGGCCAAGAATTTAGCCAGATGCCAGGGATTGAGGGGAATGAGAAGATGTTGGTCAAAAGATACAATGTTTTAGTTAGGTAAAGAATGTTTTAGTTTAGTTCCTTTAAAAAGGATTGATCATCTTATATTGAGAAGTGACATCTAAGTTTTTTGTTTTTTTGTTTTTTTTTTTTTTAATTTGGTTACCCTATGTGCAGTTTATCAAAAGCATTAGAACAAATTAGAATAAATGCTTGGTTCATTTTTTCCATTAGTCTTTAGAGTAATGAATTATTTTACTTGCATCACTAAACCATGATCATTACATTTTTATGTTTTTTTAATGTTATTTAATATTTTAAAATTTTAGTTGTATATATTTTGGAGATAAAAAAGGAGGCTATGATATATGTATATTATGTATAATGATTGAATCGAGGTTATTAACATATTCATCACTTCAAATACTTATAATCTATCTTTTTATATCTAAATAAAACATTATTTCCTTTGACCAATATCTTCTCATTCCCCTCCATCCCCAGCATCTGGCAACTATCATTTTTCTTTCTGTTTAAGTCTAATTGTTTTAGATTTCATTTATGAGTGAGAACATGTTTTTTTTTGTTTGTTTTTGTTCTTGGCTTATTTTACTTAGCATAATGTCCTCCAGGTTCATCTATGGTAATGCAAATTATAGAATTTTCTTTTTTTAAGGCTGACTGTTGGGGTGATGAGATCCAACACCAGTTCACAGGGGAGATGAAGTCCAGTGGAGTCAAAGGATTGAGACAAGAGTTTGAGAGAGAAAAGTGGGACCAGGGGGCCATCGTGCTTGTGGAGGCTGCAAAGTCCTTGAGCTCTGGGAGCGCACACTATTTATTGGCAATCCAACAAAGAAACAGGTGGTGAGAATGTGGGGGTCAAAAGAGTGTGTTGCATTAAGCACATAATTTACAGCTGTGATGGTTAACATTTTCCCTCCTACGTGAGATAATGGAGAGCAAGTTCTTTTAACTCAATTAAAATTGATCCTGAAGAGCAAGGACCAAGGAGTCAGCAAGTCTAGACACATTCCAGAGCCATGAGCCCCGGATTCTATCCAAGCCATGAGAGATTTTATACCCTGGGCTTAGATTATGGTGTGTCAGGGTAGCTTTCCACCCCTTAGCACGGAGTTTGGTGTTCCAAAGACCACTAGGGTTTTTAGACCCTGAACCCTGGACATGTTATGCAGTTTTCTTGAATGTTCCCCTAAAGTTAATATCAGTATTATGGAAAATGCCAATTGTTCATCCTCTAACAAGATAATACCTACTTTAAATGATTTGTCTGGTCATTTTTAACTAAAATGTAAAGACAAGTTTCATTGATTTAAAATTTAAAAATCAAAAGGTTTTCTTAGAGTGACTCAAATTAATGGAAATTTTCAAAAGAAAAATGATGTTATCCTAATAAAACTTTAAGATGTGTCTATAAAATATACTGCCTGATATTAAGTCACTCAAGCTTTTCTTTTATTTGTATGTGCCTTATATTTATTATCTATCTTATATATCAATTTCATCTGTTTTTAATTTGAATCTATTTTAAATTAATTTCTTGTAGACAGCATACAGTGGGTCATGTTTTTCTTCCATTAAGAAAATCTCTATTATTAAAGACTTTCTATATTTAATATAATTATTGCTATAAGCTTTATATATGCCATTTTATCCATTTATTTTGTTTGTTTGTTTTCAGAGATTTTCTATTTTCCCTTTCATTTCCTCTTGTGGGCTACCTAAATATTATTTATTTCATGTTTTCATGGAAGTGTTTTGAGTATAACTTATTTGTTCATGTTGCACATCTATCTTAATTTGTTGGCAATGCTCAAGTTTAAATCTGTGTATGAAGTCCTAGTCAACTTCTTGTATGGCCCAGGCATTAAAATGACCAGAAACTACATAGAACCATCTCTGAGAACTGAATGATAGTGTGGATCACTACTCAGGCTTTCTATTAACACCTGAGTAGCACACTGCTGGGAAGACTAGAATAGCAATGCAAAGAATTAGAAAAGTAAATTTAAAGTTTCTTTCCTCCTCCTCTGTCCTTTCTGTAACCTTATTCCCACTCTGTTTGAAAGAGGCTAGGGTGTGGTCCCTGTTTTCAGTTGTTTACTTCAGGTGGTTGGTGGAGCTTCATCTCCGAATACATTCAGCACTACCTGGTAATGGGGGAGCACCACCTTCATTCATTAGTGCAGGGCAGGAATTGGCAGCAGGATTCTGTCTCACAGTAACCATGATGGCAGTGCCCTGTGGAAAATGGGAAGGTTATAGAGCAAATATTGTCAAAAGTGTTTTGTCCTCCTGGGCTTCCCAATCCTTGTACTTTGGTTAGAGAATGAAGCAATTTCTTGTTTGCATTGTTGCTTGTTTTTTCTGAATCTGTTCCTGTTTCTAAGAAGTCACTTGTTGTAATGTCCAGGCTGGGATATATAAGAAGTAAAAATGTACCAACATATAAATGTAAAATAATGTCAAGAAAGTCCTCAGGTACTGAAGTCACTAGTCAATCTGTATTCTTTCCCTCCTTCCACAGTCTTTATAGTATTTTGTACATTTTGTTCAGGGTTTACTATTTGCAATTATTAGTCCGGGAGAGGCCTGTGGACTCACTCTGTGTTCTCTGAAGCTGAAAGTTTCTTAATTTAATTCTAACTGTCCTTACATGAGAGTTTTTAAAAAGCAGATTACTTTTACCCACATATTTATTATTTTTGTTGCCATTGATTACTTTGTATAGATATACATCTGGACCATTTTCCACTTGTGTAATAATTTGGTATTTCTTTTAGTACTGGTGTGTTGACTGTCAGATACAGTGCATTCTAGATTTCTCTTCAAAGAATCAGTATGTCAGTATGTTCAGTTGTTTGTCCTCCATTTCAAAGTTTAACTTCTTCGTAGTTTCAGTAAAGAACATTTTCAACCAGTTTAATCAGTAGTTTACATCTGTTCACCTAGTTACCTACTCTGTCCTGACTCATCCTGGTCACCTGCTTTGACCTAAGTCACCCCTGGTCACCTTCTCTGACCTAAGTCACATTTACTTACCTGTTCCTAACCATCCTTCCTGCCAGACTACTCATCCTGTCACTCTGGCTTATACCCCTGCTCTCTTTAGGATAGCAAATCAGAATTAGCTTAGACTGTGAGGTCTAACCCTAGCCAATAGGGGAACTACACAGCAGTAGGGGCCACCTGCTTTAGGAATAAGAACCCCTTCCCCTCCCTTGTTCAGGTATGCTCTCTCCATTACTCCATTCACAAGTTGCACCCTTCTTTAGAGGTGAAAATTGCTTTGCTGAGAAAATTATATTTATATTTTTTGCTATTTCTTTGTGGCACCAAGGAACAAGCATTTTGTTTCTAACATTGACCATGAATTATTTCTTTTTGTATATCTGGAGTTATTTCATCATTATTTTTGTATGATATTTTGTTGTGCATAGAATTCCATATGAATGATACATAGTTAAGTAAATAATTACTTCAATATATTCTGACTTTCACTGTACAATAAAAGGCTGTTGTCATTCTTAAAGTTGGTCCTGTAGGAGTAATATGTCTTTTCATTAACTGGTTGCTTTACACTGTTTTAAGTAATTTGTTTATTATGTACCTATGTGATTTTATTTATGACCCTTTATTTACATGAGCTTCTTGGATTTATACTTTTCACAAAATTTTAAAAGTTGTCTGTCATTATTCTACTAAATATATTTCTAGCCCTCTCTACCACAAATGGTTTATCTCCTTTTGAGGCTCAAATTAGGTAAATAGTAAGCCACTTGGTGTTTTTCTAGAGCTTATTAATGGTGTGCTTAATTTTTTTAGTCTTTTATTTACATATGTTTCATTTAGAATAATTTAATTTCTGTGTTTTCAAATTTATGTAATTGTCTGCAATGTCTAATATTCTGTTAATTTGTCTATTGTATTACTTAATCTCAGATATTACATCTTTTTAATTACAGTTTATTATGTGTGTGTTTTTAACCTTTCTCTGCTTTTCATGGTTTTCTCTGTAGTCTTGAATATGAGTATATTGATAAGACCATTTGTTAATGCCCTTGACCACCCATTTTATCATTTTTGTCATTTCCAGGTCTAATTCTACTACCTATTTTTTTCTCTGATACTAAGCAATATTTCTGTAATTCTTTTCATGTCTTTTTTTTTTTGTTTATTTGTTTTGTTTTGTTTTGTTTTGTTTTTGATCATAGTAATGGTAATATATTTTGTTTTTAGGTTCCATACTTTGGATTATAGACTGAGGTCAATTACTGGAAAAAATTTGTTTGTTTTTTCGTTCAGGGCTTTATTTTAAGCTTTGTTAGATCCAAAATAGATTTTTGGCTTTAATTTTATTCTTTTATTTTTTAAACACCCTTCTGAGAACTCTATGTGATGCCTATGTATTAGGAGTTTTTACATCTTGTCTATTAAATAGTAAAATAAAATATTCTCAACTCTATGTGAGTCAGTATTGTTCTAGTGTTACTTGCTATAATTATTTTTCCAGTCTCTGTTATTTTTTAGTAGGCATTCAATTGAAGAATTCATGGGGATTACATTCACATTTTTGGAGCTTGCTCTTGGTACTGGGCATAACAAAATAGGAATCAAATAATTAAGCACAAATAACAGTGTTTGTCTTCCTTAAATTTAATATGGTGAAAAAAAAAAAAAAACTTTCACATATAACCCCCTTTTTGAAAGGATAGAATTTTAAATCCAGGATAGAAAATAATTTTTATTCCATTTTCAGGACATATGCTCATTGTTGCTCTGAATAAAATTTATTGTCAAAAGTAAATGAAGTGTTAATGGTTCATTCATTTACTGTTTAGATTTATCATTCATTGCAGGATTTTTAATAATTTTCAGTCTCTGTGTATAGGCTAAAGATACATAATTGGCTTAAGTTTCCATAATAAATTAGTTTGTGACAAAAGTAATGCAGACAATGTATCCATAAATAATTAAATAACATCTAGATTTATTTTTACTTCATTAAATTAATTTTAGCATGTGCATTGGATAATAAGATATTAATTCTTTATTGCCATAAATAAATTTAAAAAAATTATGTATATCTTTCTTTCTTTGTTTTCTTGAATTATTCAATAATATTTGGTTTGCTAACAGGTGCTCAAATTTTATAGACAAACATACACACTTACCCCTTTATTGTCTAACTCACAAGCTGTATAATATGCTTATGTAAAATGCCTTCAGTTTGTAACCAGCTTTATTAATGTTTACTATATATTGCAACAATATAATCATTTTACATATTATATTGTTTCAAATACTGAAACAATTATAAATTAGCGTAAAACATATAAAAAAATTGTCATCTTGCCAAAAGCTCCTTTGTATCTAGCCAACTTAAGGGCCTGACTCAATCCACAAACACTCCATAATCTGCCTTATCTCACTATAGTTTACATCTGTCTTTTGCAGAGTTTCATATAAATGGAAGCCTATATTACACTAGTTTCTTGCTTCTTTGGTTCATCAAAATACATTTGAGATTCACTTGTAATATCAGATAAATCAATATTGCATAGGTTTCTGTTGATCACTGTGTATGCCTAGAGGATCAGTGACGCTTGTGTATAGTCATGCTCCACATAATGACATTTTAATCAACAACTCACCATATACATGATGGTAGTCTCATAAGATTATAATATATTCTTACTGTACTTTTTCTATGCTTAGATTGTTTAGATATGCAAATACTTAAACACTGTGTTAAAATTGCCTACAGTATTTAGTGCAGTAACATGCTGTACAAATTTGTAGCCTAGGAGCAATAGGCCATACCGTATATCCTAGATGTGTAGTAGTCTATAACATGAATTAATAGGTTTGTGCAAGTAAATTCTATGTTGTTTGCACAAGAACTAAACTGCTTAATGGTGCATTTTTCAGAATATATCCCCATCATTAAGAGATGCATGGCTGTGTTTTATCTATTTGATTATCCAATTGTCTCAGCAAGATTGTGTTAAAAATGTATTATTTTCCTATTTAATTTTCTCAGTACCTTTGCTATAAATAAATTAACTATATATTTATGGGTTTTATTTATGGGTTCTATGAGGTTACACTGATTTATATGTCTAATTTAAACAAATACCACACAATCTAAATATTTTATATTTTGATGCTATTGCAAAAGGGATATTTTAAAATTTCACTTTCCAAATGTTTATTGCTAGCATATAGATCTACAAATCTGCATTTTTTTTTTTTTTGTAATGTTGACCTTGTTTTCCACAGACTTACTAAGCTCACTTATTATCTCAAGTATATTTTGGTAGCTACCTTAGGATATTTTTCATATATGACTGTGGTACTTATAAATAGATACTTTCAGAATTTTTTCTGTGTCCATTTTGTATATTTTTCTTATTTTATTGCAATGATTAGCACAGCCATTACAGTAGTCAATGGAAGTTGGATTATTTTAGTTTCAAATACAAGGTTACTGGTATTAGATTGATTTAAATTTTATTTTCATATGACCTTGTAACCCATGACTTTTATAAAATAAATTATTACTTTTAGTGGATTCATTTTGTAGTTTACTTATGACATTTTTTGCATACATGAGTTAAAAACTTTTAGGGTAAATATAATTGTAATTTTTATCTTTCAATCTACATGTCATTTATTTCTGCCTTTAAGGTTTTTTAAGTTTTTAGTTATTATGGGTACAAAATATTAATAGTTGTATATATTTGTGTGGTACATGTGGTGTTCTGATGCAAGTATACAATGTGTAATAATTACATCAGGGTAATTAGAGTATCTAGCACCTCAAGCACTTATTATTTCCTTGTGTTAGTAACATAATTTCATTCTTTAACCAATATTAAATATACAATAAACAATCATCAACTATATTAACCTTGTTGTGGTATAAATTACTAGATATTATTCATTCTATCTAACTATATTTTGCACCTATTAATCCTCCACCCAACTACCCTTCCCAGCCTCTGGTAGCCATTATTCTACTATCTCTATGAGTTTAATTGTTTCAAATTTTAGCTCTCACATAAGAGGGAAAACATAAAAAAATTATATGTGCCTGACTTATTTTACTTAACATAATGTTCTCCAGTTTCATCTGTGTTTCTAGAAATAACAGAATTTCATTTATTTATGCCTGAACAATATTCCATTATGTATATATGCCATGCTATCTTTATGCATTCTTTTACTGATGAACACTGAAGCTGATTCCAAAGCTTGGCTATTGTGAAAAATGTTACAATAAACATGGAAGTGCAGACATTTCTTTAATATGCTGATTCCTTTTATTTGCGTTTATACTTAGTAGTGGGGTTGTTGGGTAAAATGGTAGTTCTATTTTTAGCTTTATAAGGAATCTCCATACCATTCTCTTTTTTTTGTTTGTTTGCTTTTTTGTCTTTATTTCCATACCTAAAGTGTATGTGCTAATTTACATTCCCACCAACAATGTACAGGGGTTTCCCTTTGTCCACAACCTCACTAAAACTTGTTATTGCCTGTCTTTTGGATAAAGTTAATTTTAATTGGTGTGAGATGATAGCTCATTGTAATTTTGATGTCCATTTCTCTGATAATTAATGATGCTGAGCATTTTTTACATACCTATTGGGCCATGTATGTCTTCTTTTAAGAAATGTCTATTCGGATCACTCGCCAATTTTTAAATCAGATTGCTTGATTTTTTTTATTGAGTTGTTTGGACTCCTCCTATATTCTGATTAAAAATCCCTTGTCAGATGGGTAGTAGTTAAATATTTTCTCATTCTGTGAGTTGCCTATGCATTAGTTGATTGTGTCCTTTGCTCTGAAGAAGCTTTTAGGCTTTATGTGATTCTACTTGTCTATTTGTGCTTTGGTGGCCTATGCTTTTGAAGTATTACTCAAAAGATCTTTACATAGACCAATGTCCTGCAGAGTTTCTCCAGAGTTTTCTTTTAGTAGTTTTAGAGCTTCAGGTCTTAGATTTAAGAGTTTAATTCATTTGGATTTGATTTTTTTATATGATGAGAGACAAGGGTCTAGTTTTATTTTTCTGCATGTGTGTTTGTGTGTGTATACAGTGAAAATACTATCTATCTATCTATCTATCTATCTATCTATCTATCTATCTATCTATCTATCTATCTAATCTATATCTATCCTGTCTATCTCCAGTTTTCAAAGCACCATTTATTTAAGAGACTATTCTTTCTTCAATGTATGTTCTTGGTGCCTTGTCAAAAATGGGTTCATTGTAGATGGATTTATTTATGGATTCTCTATGCAGTTCCATTGGTCTATGTGTCTTTGTTTTATATATCACTACCATGCGGTTTTTGTTTCTACAGCTCTGTAGTATGTTTGAAGTCAGGTAATGTGATTCCTTCAGTTTTTCTTTTTACTCAGAATGGTTTTGGTTATTCTGAGTCTATTGTGGTTCCACATACATTTTATAATTATTTTTTCTATTTCCGTGAAGAATATCACTGGCATTTTGATAAGAGCTGCAATAAACCTGTAGATTGTTTTGGATAATATGCACGTTTAACAATATTGATTTGTCCAATCAAAGGACATGGAATATATTTTATTTTTTTTTCTGTCCTCGGTGTTTTATAGTAGAAATTGTTTATTGCTTTGGTAAAGTTTTTTCCTAGGTATTTAATTTTATTTTTAGCTATTGTAAATAGGATTACTTTCTTGATTTTTTAAAAAAATTGTTCAGTGGTGAAATACACAATTCTACTGATTTTTGTATGTTGATTTTTGTATTCTGTAACTTTACTAAAACTGTCAGATCTAATTGTTTTTTGCTTTTTTGTTTTGCTGAAGTTCTTATGTTTTGTATTAATACATGATCACATGGTCTAAAACAAAATAATTTGACTTCTATTCCAGTTTAGATGTCAGTTATTTCTTTATTTTGTGTAATTGCTCTAACTAGAACATCCAGTACTGGTATGGTTTGGATCTGTGTCGCCCACCCAAATTTTATGTCAAATTGTAATCCCCAGTGCTGGAGCTAGGACCTGGTGGATGGTGACTTAATCATGGGGGTGGATTGCTTGTGAATTATTTGGCACCATCCGCTTGGTGATTTTCTCTTAATAGAGTTATCATGAGATCTGATTATTTTAGCATATAGCACCTTGCTTGCCCATCTCTTTCTCTTGCTTCTTCTCCCACCATGTCAGACACCTCATTCTCATTTTGCTTTTTGCCATGATTGGAAGTTTCCTGATGCCTCCCCAGAGATGTAAGCCACTATGCTTCCTATACAGCCTGCAGAACAATGACATAATTAAGTCTCTTTAAATAAACTACCCAGTCTCAGATATTTCTTTATAGCAGTGTGAGAATGAACTAATCCAGAAAATTGGTACCAAGGAGTGAGGCATTGCTTGGTCCCTTGGTCCTTGGTGGCTTCCACAAACTGTTAAGCATGTAGGTACACAGAGTCCAAGAATTGAGGTGTGGGAACCTGCCTAGGTTTCAAAGAATGAGATTTCAGAGGTACCTGCTCCTCAGGTATATTTATATTTCAGGTAAAGATACTTGAAAATGTGGAAGCAGTTTTGGAACTGTGTAAGGCAGAGGTTGGAAGAGTTGGGAGGGCTCAGAAGACGACAGGCTGATAAGAGAAAGTTTGGAACTTTCTAGGGACTGGTTAAACAGCTGAGACCAAAATGCTGATAGTGAGACAGACAAAGAAAAACAGGCTGATGAGGTTTCAGATGGAGATGAGGAACTTTTTGGGAACTCAAGCTAGGGTCACTTCTGTTATGCATTACCAAAGAACTTGGCTTTGGGAAACTTTTTAAAGGATTTGTGAAACTTTGAACTTGAGAGTGATGATTTAGGGTATCTGGTGAAGAAATTTCTAAGCAGCAAGGCAAGTAGCTGTTCTACTTTTAACCACCTAAATTCATATGTGTGAGCAAATAAATCACCCAAAATTGGAACTTGCATTTAAAAAGGAAGCAGAGTGTAAACTTTGGGAAATTTGCAGCCTAGCCATTTGGTAAAAAATAAAAGTCCATTTACAGTGGATAAATTCAAGCAGGCAGCAGAAATTTGCATAAGTTAAAAGGAGCCAAATGCTAATAGCCAACTGTCTGGGGAACAAGCCTTGAAGACATTTCAGAGAACTTGTGGCAGCCCATTCCATCACAGGCCTGGAGGTCTAGGAGGACTGAATGTTTCCTGAGCCATGTTCATGGCCTTGATGCCCTGAGAAGCCTCAGGACACTCTCTCCCTGCATCCCAGCCACTCCAGGCACAGCTGTGACTCCAAAAGTTCCAGATGTAGCTCAGGCCACTGCTTCAAAAGGTGAAAGCCATATTTTTTGGTGGCTTCCACACAGTGTTAAGCATGCAAGCACACAGAGTCCAAGAATTGAGGCTTGGGAGCCTCTGCCTAGATTTCAGCAAATCTATGGAAAAGCCTGGATTTCCAGGGAGAAGCCTGCTGCTGGAGTGGAGCCCTAACAGAGAATCTTTACCAGAGTAGTGTGGAGGGTAAATGTGGGGTTGGAGCCCCCACACAGAGTCCTCACTGGGGCACTTCTCGGTGAAGCTATGAGAAAAGGACCACCATCTTCTAGATCCCAGAATGGTAGAACCACTGGCAGCTTTCAGTCTCAACCTAAAAATAGCCACAGACAATGCCAGGCCATAAGAGCAGCCACAGGAACTGAACCCCAAAAAGTCATAAGGACAGAGCTGCCCAAGGCCTTGGGAAACCACCCTTTATATCAGTCAGTCCTGGATGTGGAAAATAAAGTCAAAGGATATTATTTTGGAGCTTCAAGATTTACCTACTGCCTTGCTGGGCTTCAGACTTGTGTAAGGACTGTCATCCTTTTTTTTTTTTTGGACTATTTCTCCCTTTTGGAATGAGAGTATTTACCTATTGCCTATACCCCTGTATCAGTCTGGGTATTGGCACCAACCTCACATGTCAACAGAGCTCTGGAGGGTAACGGACAAATCCACAGTATATTAGGTTCCCCATTTTCTGTCCAGGGCTTCACTGCTCCTTGCCAGCTGCTATCTCCTCCATGTTGCAAATAGGATTCTCTCCTCCCCTGGGCCACTCTAGTAAAGGTCTCAAACTCCAGAAATCTGAGTTGCTTAAAAAACTCCTTACTAAGAACTAAGAGTGACAAATACACTAACAGGAAGAAGTAACTCTCCTATGACCTGCTCCTTTTTACAACTTCATCAAAAAAAGATGCAGATTTACCTACAAATGCTACAATAAGAAGATCTGGAAACCCTGTTAAAAACACTCTATGTGACCATGCAGGTTCCTGAGAGTAAATTCCACAAATTTCCATCTGTCTCCTTGTTTTATGTTTCCATTGTGTGCATGGGTTTGTCTGTGGACGTGTGTTGAGAGAAGTGTATATGTATGTATGTATATATGGATATAT
Organism: Mandrillus leucophaeus; assembly: GCF_000951045.1. Lineage (NCBI taxonomy): Eukaryota > Metazoa > Chordata > Mammalia > Primates > Cercopithecidae > Mandrillus > Mandrillus leucophaeus. The sequence goes on from NW_012098244.1 coordinate 477,728, forward strand.
TTGTTTATGTGACTCTGTGTGTATGTAGTTGTATGCACACTTACACATACATATGTCTTTATTTATCTATTTATAACTCCTCTCATTGATACATGCCTCCTGAGTTGCTCCTGTCAATTTACTTCAGTGTGGACTAGAAGATTATAAAATAATACAGTCAGACAGGAGACATAATTCTACATTTATTTTCTTGAAAAAAACTAGCTTCCATTACTCTAGAAATAAACTGGTTATTTTTTAGCTATTCATATGTATATCACTGTTTGAATGTGGAATGTCACTGCTTTTATTAGAAATGAGGATTTGTATAATGGCAACCAATATCTTAGGCTGGGGCAAATAGTAATGCTTCCTGACTTAAGTAAACCTTTTTATTATGACCTTAGTCCCAATGTGTGACAGCCTTTGTAGTGGAAGTAATTTAAAATTCAACCTCAGTGCGTAGGTAGTTATCCCTCTTATTCCATTTAATGTTCTACTTTGAAGACCCTCCATTACCTCCTTACTTTCACCCAGCATGATGGTGTCTCTCCTGACCCACAAATAGGGTCAAGTAACTAGAGATCTGACACAAAGGTGCAATCCAATATGATGGTGATTTGAGGTTTGGAGCACCACGTTTCATGATGAGAGAGTTCTAAAGGATGGAGAGCACCTCCAAAGCTCTTAGTTCTGTTCCTTTCTGCTGAGGGCCTCGTAGTTCCCTGACTACTCCTACCTCCTCCTTGAACCAAATAGAATTCTCTCCTCCCCTGGCCCACTCTAGTATGTATCATAGACAGAAAATCTGAGTACCTAGGCATTTGTCTGCTACTAACTAAGGGTGACAAGACACTAACAGGAGGAAGCCTCCCTCTATAGTCTATTTCTCTTTTTTCTGAAACAATTTTATCCTGAGAGTAAATCCCACTAATCTCCATCTCTTTCTCTGCCATTTTTTTGTTTCTGTGTGTTTTATTTTTTGTGTCCATTTTTATAACTCACATATCATCAGTATCAATGGTTACTTCTACAAGTTCATTTGGATCACGGCTAAAGGACAAATATGGCCAGATATGTATCTTGAAAGTAATTAACTTGTTTTTTATTTTACAAGCTCATAGGTGGAAGGAATTTGCTTTGTCTCGGATGAGATTTGGGAATTTGAAGTTATGAGTTGTTGCTGAACAAGAGTCAAGATTTTGCAGGACTGTTGGGAAGCCATGATTGTATTTTGCAATGTGGAAAGGACATGGGTGGGGAGCGGAATAAAAATATGGTTTGAATCTGTGTTCTCACTCAAATCTCCTGTCATATTATAATCTCCAATTTTGGAAGTACAGCCTGGTGGGAGGTGATTGGATCATGGGTGTGGAATCTTCATGACTGGTTTAGCACCATCTACTTGGTTCTGTTCTCATGATAGTGAGCGACATCTCCCAAGATCTGGTTGTTAAAAAGTGGGGAGCACCTCCTCTTTCCTTGCTCCTGCTCCCACCATGTGATATAATTTATTCTCCTTTTGCCTTCCACCAAGATTGAAAGCTTGTTGAGGCCTCTCCAGAAACAGAAGCTGCTGTGTTTTCTGTGCAGCCTGAAGAACTGTGAGCCAATTAAACTTTTCTTTATAAGTTACCCAGTCTCAGATATTTCTTTATAGCAACATGAGAATAGACTAATACAAGTACTATGTTAAATAGGAGTTAAAGTGAGCATTCTCATCTTGATCTAGATCTCAGAGGAAAGGCTTTCAGTTTTTTCCCCATTCGATGTGATACTGTTGGATATGGCTTTTATTGTGTTGAGGTGTATTCCCTCAGTGCCCACTTTTTATTGTTTTTATGACAAAAGAATGTTAAATTTTATCAAAAGTTTTTTCAACACCTATTGAAATAATCATATGATTTTTGTCCTTCATTCTGTTGATAAGATATATCACATTGATTGAATTGCATGTTGTATCAGGCCATTCTTGAGCTGTCATAAAGAAATACCTGAGACTGGGTAATTTATAAATAAAATAGGTTTATTGGATCACAGTTCTGTGGCTGTACAGGCAGTGTGCTGCTTGCATCTGCTTGGCTCCTGGGAGGCATCAGGAGCTATTACTTATGGCGAAGCTTGAGCAAACATATTACATAGTGAAAGCAATAGCAAAAGAGATAGAGTGGGGTGAGGGGTGTCACACACTTTTAAACCACTAGATCTCATTTGAATGCAGAGCAAGCACTCACTTATTACCAAGGGGATGGACCAAGCCATTCATGATTAATCCAATCCCATAATCCAAACACCTCCCACAAGTCCCCACCTCAAAGAAAACATCAGGGATTGAATTTCACATGAAATTTGTGTGGGGACAAGTATCTAATCCGTATCACAAATGCTAAACCATCCTTGCATCCCTGGAATGAATTCCACTTGGTTGTAATGAATAATCTTTAAATCATGTTGTTGAATTAGGTTTGTTAATATTTTGTGGAAGATTTTTGTATCCATCTTTATCAGAGATATTGGCATATAGTTTTCTTTTTTTGTTGTGACTTTGGTTTTGGTATTAGGGAAATATCAGTCTTATAGAATGAGTTTGGAAGTATTCCCTCCTCCTTCATTTTTTTAAAATAGTTTGAGTAGTGTTGGTATTAGTGTTCCTATAAATGTTTGGTAGAATTCAATAATGAAATCATCAGGTTCTTGGCTTTTCTTTGATGGAATAATTTTATTATAATTCCCATCTCATTACTTGTTATATGCCTATTCATACTTTGGGTTTCTTTGTGGTTTGATGTTAGTATGTTGCATGTGTCTAGGAGTTCATCTATTTCTTCAAGGTTTTTTAATTTATTGGCATATTGTTGTTCACAGTAGTCTTTAATGATCCCAAATTTCTGTGGTATGAATTGTATTGTATTTTCTTTCCATGTCAGATTTTATGTATTTGAGTCTTCTGTTTTTATTGGTTAATCTGGCTAGAGATTTGTTAGTTTTGTTTATTTTTTAAAAAACAACTTTCTTTTCATTGATCTTTGGTATCATTTCCTTTGTTTCAATTTTCTTTCTCCTCTGATCTTTGTAAATTTTTTTCTTCTACTAATTTTGAGTTTGGTTTGCTCTACATTTTTTTATTCTTTAATATGCATTGTTGAGTTGTTTATTTGAAGTTTTTCTACTTTTTTGATGTAATTGCTTATTGCTATAAACTTTTCTCTTAGTGCTATTTTTCGTATATCTTTACCTAGGCTAAGGTCTAGAAGAGTCTTCTGAGATTAATCCATTTACATTCAATGTCATTATTGATAGGTTGAGGTATGTTGTGTTTCATTTTCACTTATTTAAATACATTTTTATTTTTTAAATTTTCTTCATTGATCCATTATTCATTCTGGAACATATTATTTGATTTATATGTGATTGTATAGTTTCTAAAGTTCATTCTATTATTGATTTTTAGTATTATTTCATTGTAGTTAGAGAATATACTTAACATGATTTCAATTTTTTTGAACTATTAAAATTTGTTTTGTGGCTTAACATGGTCTATTCTTGAGAATAATTAATTTGCTGAGAAGCAGAATGTCTAGGCTGCAGCTATTGGATGAAATGGTCTGTAGATATCTAGTAAGCCCATTTGGTCTACAGGGCCGATTATGTCCAATATTTCTGTTTTGGTTTTCTCTCTGGATTACTGGTCTAATGCTAAAAGTGGGGGTTAAGGTCTTCATTTATTGTATCTGGGGCTAATCACTCTCTTTAGCCTAATAATACTTACTTTATATATTTTGGTGCTCCAGTGTTGGCTGAAAATTTGTATAAGCTGCCTTCATTGTTATATAATAACCATTTTTATCTGTTTTTAGGCTTTTCATCTTGAAATCTGTTTTATCTAAATATAACTACTCCTACTTGTTTTTGGTTTCTATTTGCATGGAATAACTTTTTCCATCTCTTAATTTTCAGTGCATGGGTCTTTACAGATGAAGTCAGTTCCTTGTGGCAGCATACAGTAGAGTCTTTTTAAAAAATTCATTCAACCACTCTATGTCCTTTTTAAAAATAAATTCAAAATGGATGTGTACAGGTGTGCTTTATAGATATATTGCAAAATGGTGTGGATTGGACTTCTACTGTATCCATCATCTAACAGGGAACATTGTAGCTAATAAGTTATTTTGTAACCCTCATCCTTCTCTTTTTTTTTTTTTTGAAAAAGTCTCGCTCTGTTGCCCAGGCAGGAGTGCAGTGGCACAATCTCGACTCACTGCAAGCTCTGCCTCCCAGGTTCATGCCATTCTCCTGCCTCAGCCTCCCGAGTAGCTGGGACTACAGGTGCCCGCCATTACCTCGGGCTAATTTTTCTTTTGTATTTTTAGTAGAGACTGAGTTTCACCATGTTAGCCAGAATGGTCTCGATCTCCTGACCTCATGATCCGCCTGCCTTGGCCTCCCAAAGTGCTGGGATTACAGGCATGAGCCACCGCACCCACATCCTTGTCTTATTTCCCCTTATAGTGTCCCCAATGGCTATTATTTTCTTCTTTAAGCCCATGTGTACCTATTATATAGCTTCCACTTGTAAGTGGGAACATTTATTGTTTCTGAGTCATTTCACTTAGGATAATGGCCGTCAGCTTCGTCTATGTTGCTACTAACGACATGACATGATTTTGTTCTTTGTTATAACAGCATAGTATTCCATCGTGTATATATATATACACACACACCATGGAATATATCTATGGATCTATATATCTGTGTGTGTATATATATATTTCACATTTTCTTTGTCCAGTCATTCACTGATAGGCATTTCTATTGACTGCATGACTTTGATCAGTGCTGCAATAAACATACCAGTGCAGGTGTCCCTTTCATATAATTAGTTCTTTTCCTTTGGGTGTATACCCAATATTGGGATTGCTAGATTGAATAATAGATCTAATTTTAGTTCTTTGAGAAATCTCCATACTGTTTTCAATAGAGGTTGTACTAATTTACATTCCCACCAACAGTGTACAAGCATTCCCTATTTTCTATGTTGTTACCAACATCTGTTGCTTTTTGTCTTTTTAATAATAGCAATTCTTACTCATATGAGATGGTATCTCATTGTGATTTTAATTTGTGTGTCTCTAATAATGAGTGATGTTAATGTTGAGCATTTTTTCATGTTTGTTGGCCACTTGTATGCCTTCTTTTAAGAAATGTCCTTCATGCTCTTTGTCAATTTGTTTATGCTTTTATTTTGGTTTGTTTGTTGTTATTGTTGTTGAGTTGTTTGAGTTTCTTGTAGAAAATGGATATCAGTCATTTGTCAGATGCATAGTTTGCAAATATTTTACCCCATTCTGTGTGTTGTCTCAAGCTTAAAAGTGATGACTGTATATTTAAAAACCTGCAGAACCAAGGAATTAAGCATGCAATAGTTTGGATAAAAGACTGCTAATATTTCTACCTAGAACATCTGCTTCATTAGGGTGCCTGCAATGCAGGTTACATGCTTCTGCAATTTGTGACTGCTGATGTAAATAATTGTTTCTTCTGTATTTCAAATTGCAGTTGCAAACACAGTAACACTTTCTCCTCTGTGCTTCTACAGGACTTTGACTTGTACATTTTACGATTTGATACAGATACCAGCTGCCATATTTCTTTATCTCCAGAAAAATTGTTAGCCCCCGGAAGTACAGCATCCTTATTTATCTCTGAATTCAAAGCTCCGTGCTTGTGTCATAGTAAACACTACACAAAATACTGACTTTTACTAATAATTATTTTGTATTCTTAATTCAGCATATAAAGGGATTGTCCTATGAGAGGCTGAAAATAGATCTAAGGATGATAGGTTGTAGGTAATTCTTGGAGGTAAAAGTCTTAGGTATTTCCCTTCTGTCATTATTGAATTCTCAGCTTTCTATATAGAATATGCTGTGTGAAGCTGTAGTTTACTTACGTTTTCATGAAGATGAACACTTATTTTAGTCTACATATGTTCCAAATATTCTAAGAAAAGGGTGATTTATAGACTATTTGGTGTATAAATGTAGTCTTATTTATTTACATATCTTATTTCTTGCTTTTAATATCATGATATTTAGAAATCACTTCAAGTGAGTTATTGAGAAAAGAAGACTCACTTTAGTCTCATTCCTCAGAGTAAACTTTGATCTATACTGTAAAAACCTTATGTATGTTACACAAAGACATCCGGATATTGTGGAAGCCATAATGACTTTCAAAGTCATTTAATTCTAAAATATTTAATCAAATTCACGGCAAAAAGTGCTAACAATCATCTGGAAATGGAAAACTAAATGACATCTAATTTTACTGCAATTTATTTTATTACATAAAAATCAATATTAAAGGAGTTTCAAGGGTACTACACATTTTATCTCTTGGTAGAAATTTGTGTTAATGAATAAATATAAAAAGAGTATATATGTGTACGAATCACAACAATTCGTATGGAAAATTATTATGTTTTGCTTTCTTACAAATGTTCTTGAATCAAGATACCGGCAAACAGTCATCGAACAGCTAGATGGTCATAAAGTAAAAAAAAAGAAAAAAAAGAAACAATGCATTAAAGACAGATGGCATAATAACGGCACCCAAAAAGCATCTTATCAGCAACTAACATACGTGTGCCATCAGTAACTGTTTATTTTCACTTGTTACAATAATCTCATCAATCATGAATGCAAAACCCAATTCTTCCAGTAGACAATCTTCGCTTCTCTGTGAGAGTTAGATTATGCTGTTAAAGGAGTGCTTTGTTAACTCCCCTCCCACACCATGAGTCATAGCACCTGTGTACTCAAGCTAAGAAAATTCTGCCTTTTAACCATCTTTCTCCCAGCTAATATAGTACAGATGGTCTTATTTGTAAGTTACGAAAATTTGAAATAAAATACATTAAAGCATTGGATAAAATTATTTTCTACATCTAGTGTTTTCCAAATAAGCTGAATACTAAATAAATCATTGAAATTTTAAGATATTAGGAAGCAAGATACTGCAATTTGTTATACTCTAAGTCTTTTTTAGGTCATTTTTATAACATGGTATTGCTTGAAATGTAAAGGGGCTTTCTGTTCTTACGGTCAGAATTTGCTAAATGAATGCAATATTTAGTTAGACAAATTAACATTCTAGCATTTAGTTAAATCATTAATAGTTTTAAAATATTATTAAGAATGATATTTATTTCTTAAAAGGAGTTATGTTTATTAATGCATAAGATATATTTATCATAATGTAAAAGTACTGGGGAAACAATTCTATAATGGTAATATGAAGCCAGAGATTGATTTCTCATTTCATCTTTCTGTCTTTTTTGACTTACTATAATTATATTTACAATTTATTTTACTTGTTTTCAAAACTTCATGAACCTACTATGTTCTGAAAATTCAGTATAACTCTGTGTTACAAAATACCATACCATAACTCTTGTAATTCGTAGAGATTACAGAATATTTATTCTTACAATATACCTAAAGAAATAGATATTATGCATATTTAAAGTTCATCTTTTAAATTCTGTATGACCTAAGAGTTGGAAGAGATCAATGAGGAATAATAGAGATTGGTAGATGCTAAGATAAATGATAGAAAAGAGAAAGGTTTCAAATAAACACAATTAGAAATGACAAGGGGGATATTACCACTGACCTGACAGAAATACAAACAACCATCGGAGAATATTATGATCACCTCTATGCACATAACTAGAAAATCTAGAAGAAATGGATGAATTCCTAGACACATATGTCCTCCCAAGGGTAAACCAGAAAGAAACTGAATGCCTGAACAAACTAATAATGAGCTCTGAATTTGAGTCAGTAATGAAGACTACAAAGCAAAAAAAAAAAAAAAAAAAAAAAAAAAAAAAAGAAACAAAAAACTAAGAACCAGAAAAAATCACAGCTTAATTCTACCAGATGTACAAAGAAGACCTGGTTTCATTCATGCTGAATCTATTCTAAAAAGTTGAGGAAGAGGAACTCCTCCCTAACTCATTCTACAGGTCCAGGTTTCTGGTACCAAAACCTGGCAGAATTAAAACAAACAAACAAATGAACAAACAAAACTTCAGGCCAATATCGTTAATGAACATCAGTGCAACCGTTATCAATTAAATACTTGCAAAACGAATCCAGCAGCACATCCAAAAGCTTAACCACTATGATTACATAAGCTTTACCTCTGGGAGAGAAAGTTGGTTCAACATATGCGAATCAATAAATGTGATTCATCACATAACCGTAACTAAAGACAAAATCCGCAGGACTACCTCTATAAATGCAGAAAAGGCTTTAGGTGAAATTCAATACCTCTTTATGTTGAAAACTATCAATAAACTAGGTATTGAAGGAACATACCTCAAAATAATAAAAGCCATCTATCACAAACCCATAGCCAAGATCATATTGAATAGACAAAAAGCTGGAAGCATTCACCTTGAAAATGGACATAAAACAAGGATGCCCTCTGTCATTCCTATTCAACATGGTATTGGAGTCCTGGCCAGGGCAATTAGGCAAAAGCATCTAAATAGGAAAAGAGAAAGTCAAATTATCCCTGCATGCAAATGACATGATCCTATGTCTAAAAACCCCATAGTCTCAGCACCAAAGCTCCTTAGCCTGATAAACAACTTCAGCAAAGTCTCAGCATATAAAATCAATGTGCAAAAATCACTAATATTCCTATACACAAACAACAGTCAAGCTGAGAGCCAAATCAGGAACAGGATACTATTCACAATTGTTACAAAAAGAATAAAATACCTAGGAATGCCACTAAGGTGGCGAAAGATCTCTACAAGGAGAACTATCATTCACTTTCAGAAATTAGAGATGACACACTCAAAAAAAGGAAAAACATTCCATGCTCATGGATAGGAAGAGTCAAAATCATTAAAATGACCATACTTCCCAAAGCATTTTATACATTCAATACTATTTCTATTAAACTACCATTGACATTCTTCACTGAACTGGAAAGAACTATCTTAAAATGTATAGGAATCTCCAAAACAGCCCAAATAGCCCAGACAATCCTAAGCAAAAGAGCAAAGCTGGAGGCACCATGCTACCTAACTTCAAACTATACTACAGGGCTACAATAGCCAAGACAGCATGATACTGGTACAAAAGCAAACACATAGACAAATGGAACAAAATAGAGAACCGAGAAATAAGGCCACTCACTTTCAAGTGTCTGATTTTCAACATACCTGAGGAAAAAAAAAAAAAAAAGGAATGGAAAAAGACTTCTTATTAATAAATGGTGCTGGAATAACTAGCTAGCTATATGCAGAAGATTGAAACAGGATCCCTTCCTTACAAATATACAAAAATTAACTCAAAGTGGGTTAAAGTCTTAAATATAAAATCCAAAGCTATAAAAACCTGGAAGACAATGTAGGCAATACCATTCTGAACATAGGAATGGGCAAAGATTTCATAATGAACATGTCAAAAGCAATTGCAACAAAAACAAATATTGACAAATGAGATTGATTAAACTAAAGAACTTCTGCACAACAAAATAAATGATAAACAAAGTGAACAAACAACAGAATGGGGTGGGGGTATTTTGTAAACTATGCATGTGACAAAGTCTAATACCCAGCATCTATAAGATACTTAAATTTACAAGAGAAAAACAAATAAACTCATTAAAAAGTGGGCAAAGGACATGAACAGACACTTCAAAAGAATAACATAAATGCAGCCAACAATCATAGAGAGAAAGTTCAATATTGCTGATCATTAGAAGAAGGCAATTCAAAACTACAATGGATACCATCTCATATCAGTAAAAATGACTATTACTAAAAAAATTTAAAATAACAGATGCTGGCGTGATTGTAGAGAAAAAGGAACACTTACAATGTTGGTGAGAGCGTAAAGAAGTTCAGCCATTGTGGAAGACAGGGTGATAACTCTTCAAAGACCTAAAAACAGAAATGTCATTTGGCACAGCAATCCCATTCCTGGGTATATACCCCAAGGAATAGCAAGCATTCTGTTTTAAAGGCACATGGATGCATATGTTCACTGAAGCACTGTTTACAGTAGCAAAGACATGGGATCAATCTAAATTCCTAGGAATAATAGACTGGATAAACAAAATGGGGTATGTATACACTATTGAATACTATGCAGCCATAAAAAGAATGAGACTATATCCTTTGCAGGAACATGGTGGGAGCTGGAGGCCACCATGACCCATAACAAACTAACAGAGGAACAGAAAACCAAATACTGCATGTTCTCACTTATAAGTGAGAGCTAAATGATGAAAGCACATAAACACATAGAGGGGAACTACACACAATGGGGCCTATCAGATGGTGGAGAGTGGAAAGAGGAAGAAGATCATGAAAAATAACTATTGGGTACTAGGCTTAATATCTGGATGATGAAATAATCTGTACACCAAACTCCCATGGCACAAGTTTATCTATATAACAAGCCTGCATATGGCTTTGAGAACTTAAAATAAAAGTTAAAATATAAATAAATATTTTTTCCTTTATTCACTTGAGGAAAAAAAGAGAGAAAATAGTTTTAAAGCAGAGTCTTAAAAGTATGAGTATATTGAAAGGAATTTGAGCAGTCAGTGAAGAAGACCAAATAATTTCTAATTCTATTAAATAGAGAGTAAAATGACCAAGATGAGTCAATTTAGGTGGATCTTCCAAGCAGGAAAGAAGATAAATCAGGTTATAGAAGTGCAGGGCTGGGTGTGGTGGCTCACGCCTGTAATCCCAGCACTTTGGGAGGCCTAGGAGAGCAGATCACCTGAGGTCAGGAGTTTGAGACCAACTTGGCCAACATGGTGAAATCCCATCTCTACTAAACATACAAAAATCAGCTGGGTATGGTCATGGGCACATGTAATTCCAGCTACTTAGGAGGCTGAGGCACGGGAGTCACTTGAACCTGGGAGGTGGAGGTTGCAGTGAGCTGAGATCGTGCCACTGCACTCCAGCCTGGTGACAAAGCAAGACTGTCTTTAAAAAAAAGAAAAAGAAATACAGGCATACCTTGGAGATATTGAACATTTGGTTCAAGACCACTGCAATAATCCCACAGACTTCTTGGTATCCCAGTGCTTATAACAGTTACACTTACATTATACTGTAGATTAAGACTGAAATAGCATTATGCCTATGAAGACCATTGTGTATCTTAATTAAACATACATTTTTTTTTCCCTAAAAAAATGCTAACCATTATCTGAGTCTTAGAGCCATAAAGTTTTTGCTACAGAGGGTCTTGCCTTGATGTTTACAGCTGCAGATTGATCAGAGTAGTTTGGCTACAGGTTAGAGTGGCTGTGGCAGTTTCATTTTTCACATTTTTAAAACATTTTTATTATAGAATATTTAAACATATACAGAATTTGACAGAATGGTTAATGGACACTCACATCCATTATCTGGCTTCAATAATTATCAGCTTTTTCCTAGAAGGAAACATCAAATAATTAGTTTTGAGTAATTTAGAGGGCCAAGCCCCTGACTCCTGCAACACCACTGGTGACACATAGTTAGGACTTCATGCCTATTTTATACTTATCTGCTATTGGATCCTTTAGCACCCATTGCTTTTCTCTGCTTCCTCCTGCATAAATATATAACCATTTAAACAGGTCTTGTAAAACTGTTAGTGGGGTTGAACTTACATTTTGGAGTACAGGTGTACCTTTTTATCTCCTTTTTAAAAATGTATTTATAATGGAGGATACTAAAAAAATGACATCACTGCTGCCACTTTTCTGGTTTGCTTTTTCTTTAACTTTTAATTTTGAAATAGTTGTAAATTCACAGTTACAAAAATCGTGCAGTTAATATAGAGTCCTGTGAACCCTTCACCTATCTTCATACTCAGTTTGATTTTAAATAATCATTTTTATGTATTTTTCTTCTCCAGGTGACTTAGCTACTCCAGGATAGAAATCTTTCTTGCTTTGGATTTTTAAGTAGTTGGAACTTCCTGGAGACTTGTAGAACTGTTTTGATAAAAATGTTGTTAGTGATATGGACAATGAAGTCCAGGCTGAGGTGGTCTCAGATGAAGATGAGGAACTTGTTGGGAACTAGTGCAAAGGTTACTCTTGATATGCTTTAGTAAAGAGACTGGCAGCATTTTGCTGACCTAGAGATCTGTGGAACTTTGAACTTGAGAGATATGATTTAGGGTATCTGGCAGAAAAATTTCTAGGCACAAAAGCGTTCAAGAAGACCGAGCATAAAAGTTTAGAAAATTTGCTGCCTGGTGTTGCAGTAGACAAGAAAAATCTCTTTTCTGGGGAGAAACTTAAGCCTTCTGCAGAAATTTGCTTGAGTAGCAAGGAGACGAATGTTAATTGCTAAGACAATGGGAAAAAAATGTCTTCAGGGCATGTCAGATAATTTCACAGCAGCGCTACCCCTTGCAGGCCTGGAAGCCTAGATGGAAAAAAAAAAAAATGATTTCTTGGGCTGGCCCCAGATCCCCCTGCTCTTTGCAGTCCCGGGACATGGTGCCCTGTGTCCTACCTGCTTCAGCTTCAGCTATGGCTAAAAGGGGCCAAGGTACAGTTCAGGCCAATGTTTTGGAGGGTGTAAACACTAAGCCTTGGCATCTTCCACGTGGTGTGGAGCCTGTGGGTGTGCAGAGTCAAGAATTGAGGTTTGGTAACCTTCACCTAGATTTCAGAGGAAGTATGCAAATACCTGGATGTCCAGGCAGAAGTTTGCTGCAGAGGTGAGCCCTCATGGAGAACCTTTGCTAAGGCAGTGCTGAAGGGAAATGTTGGGTTGGAGCCGTGCACAGAATCCCCAATGGGACATTGTCTAGTTGAGCTGTGAGAAGAGGGCCATTGCCCTCCAGACCCTAGAATGTAGATCCACCAACAGCTTGCACCACACATCTGGAAAAGCCACAGACACCAAGAAAGAAGCCAGGAGGGGGGCTGTACCCTTCAAAGCCACCAGGGCAGAGCTGACCAATGCCATGGGAGTTCACTTCTTGTATCAGCATGACCTGGATGTGAGACATGGAGTCAAAGGAGATAATTTTGAAACTTTAAGGTTTAATGTTTGTTCTATTGAATTTTGGACTTTCATGGGGCCTGTAACCCCTTTGTTTTGGCCAATATTTATCCAATTTTGAATGGCATGTTTACCCAATGCCTGTACCCACATTGTATCTAGAAACTAATTAACTTGCTTTTACAGGCTCATAGGTGGACGAGTCTTGTCTTATCTCAGATGAAACGTTGGACTTGGACTTTTGGGTTAATGCTGAAATGAAATAAAATTTGGGGCAACTGTTGAGAAGGCTTAATTGTGTTTTGAAATGTGAGAATGATGAGATTTGGGAGGTAGCAGGGGCAGAATGATATGGTCTGGCTTCGTGTCCCCACCCAAATCTCCTCTTAAATCGTAATACCCATGTGTTGGAGGAGGGACCTCCTGGGAGGTGATTAGATTATGGGGGAGGTTTCTCCATGCTGTTTCTGTGATAGTGAGTGAGTTCACATGAGATCTGATGGTTTTATAAGTGGCTTTCCTTTGCTTTGCTCAGCACTTCTCTCTCCAGCTGTCATGTGATGAAGGACATGTTTGTTTCCCCTTCCACTATGATTGTAAGTTTTCTGAGGCCTCCCCAGCCATGTAGAAGTGTGAGTCAATTAAACCTCTTTTCTTTATAAATTACCCAATCTTGAGTATTTCTTCATAGCATCATGAAAACAAACTAATACATTTCTGCTGGGTTCTAGACAATGGTAATAGCAAAAGCACAGGCTCTGTGGTAAGAAGCATTGCACATTGCATTACCTAAAAGGCCAATGTGGCCTGAGGTGAGAGGCTAGGAGATATACTATAGAATAAGAGGCAAACAATTCCCAGTGTGCAGTGAATACTGTGGCAGTTCCCAAATATATCTGAAGCTTATTTTTATAGATCTTATCAAAGTTTGTACAATAAGAAGTAACGTTTTAATAGAAAACATGCAATCTTGTGCTGAAAAACCATATGCTGGGTTTGGTCAAGCAGAGTTTTGAAAAGTGAGAAATGTCAAAGAAGTAAGATTGACTTTCTGCATATTACCTCTACTCTTTTCTCATTTTATTACAGATCCATGAACCACATATGTATAATCAGGTTTCATGCAGGTAAGCTAAAGTTAAAGGAATTGAACTGAAATTTAACCCACTCTCTATTGCTTAAGAAATAGTTACAATATGAATTCAGCCAAATCAACCACCTTCTTAAAAATATAATATTCTTCAGAGAAATTTGGCAGAATGCATCATTTCTACAGTGTATCATATTATTCTCAATGTAAGAAAATCCCCATAAAACAGAAAATATGGCTCATTATAAAGAAAAAGAAAATTAACAAGACCAAAACTGGAATAACCTAGAGTCTGTAAAGACAAAAAAACAAACAAAAAAACCCAAAAAACCCTTTTAAGGTAGTTATTACACCTTTGTTCAAGAATGTAGAGAAAATTTATAGTGAGTAAAAAGATAAACGTTCTCTGCAGAAATATAGATACTTGTAAACCAAATTTAAATTCTAGATGTGAAAAATGCAGTATCTAAAAAAATTCACTATTTAATCTTATGAGCAAAACGACAGTGGAAAGGAAAGAAACATCAAGCTTCAAGATGGACCAACAGAAATTATCTAAGTTGAAACACAGAAGAAAATTATTGAGAGAAATAAGTAACTCAGAGATATGTGTGACAGTATTAAAAGTTCAAACATGTGTGTAATTATAGTCCTTATGGAAAGAAGAGAGTACTTCAAAGAATGGGAGTATAATATCTGTTTGTTGAAAATAAACATATTTACATAAATATGGAAATTCAAGAGCTCACAAAACAAGATGGAATATAAACAAACCAACAAAAAACTCACATAGGTATATTACAGTCAAATAGCTGAAAACCAGTGAAAAAGTTGACTTAAATAAGAGGAAAAATGACATATTGAAAGTGAGGAAACTTGGTTGAGTATTCAGAAACTATGGGCAGTGGAAAACTAGTTTTTTATTGCTAAGAATAGATGTCAACCTGGCATTCTACATCTAACAAAATTATAGAGCACTAAAAGAACAAAAGCTATATAAATACCTTTCTGATGAAATAACATTAACGAATAATTCTTTTACCAAAGAACATGTACTATAAAAATGCTAACTATCACTTTTTAAAATGTATCATGGCAGCTAATTTGTGTGCTGCCATGACATGAAAAAAAAAAGATTTTTTTTTAAGACAGAAGAAAGTACATTGTATGTATGAATATGAGTAAAATAAAACACTTTATTTTCACTCTCTAGTTTTAAAAAATACTCACGCTTTTAAAACAAAATAATAACATTGTGCTCTTGGTTCATAATTTATGTGAATGTAACACATATGCTAATGAAAATATCAAAGACAGTTTAAAGTTGCAGGAATTGCTCATTTTAAAATAAGTGGTAAAATATTTAAAGCCTCTCTCAGATATTTAGTGCATATACTATAATTCTTAAACAAACAGGTTTTTGTTTGTTTGTTTGTTTGTTTTTTTGAGATGGAGTCTTGCTCTGTCTCCCAGGCTTGAGTGCAGTGGCTTGATGTCGGCTCACTGCAACCTCCACTTCCCCAGTTCAAGTGATTCTCCTGCCTCAGCCTCCCGAGTAGCTGGGACTACAGGTGTGCATGCCATCATGCCTGACTAATTTTTGTATTTTTGGTAGAGACAGGGTTTCACCATGTTGGCCTTCCTGGTCTCGAACTGTTGACCTCACATGATCCACTAGCTTCAGCTTCCCAAAATGCTGTAATTACAGGTATGAGCCACTGTGTCCAGCCTCAAATTAGTTTTTTTAAAAAATGTTTTAGAAATTCCTCATATTCAGGAATAATTTTTCATGTGGTGAAAAAGCCAAATTAGATACAATCATAACTACTAAAATTATGGAAAAAAAGAGATAAAACACCACTATGTGATTATTGTGGTGGAGATAATTAGTGTCTTTTTTCTTGCCATTTCATTAATGTTCACTTGTATAATATTTTCATTAATGGAATCTCCTGGTTGCTTTAATATTGTGGGTGATTATTGTTTACTATGGTTCATCTTACGTGTTTATTTAGATTAAATTATGTCTACATTTTTCTATTGATTAGTTCATTTTTGTCAGTTATTAAATATTGAATCTTTTTCTCTTTCTACTCTCCATGAACAATGAAAACATGTTTTATTTTGAGAAATATCTGTGATTATTTCATTTTTTATACACCTAGTCTAGTTATTCACCACACAGTTTGTCTAGCATCTGAGTGGATGGTATACTAACAGGGTCTCATTCCAGATGGTTATACTAAGTATTACTGAATACTGAAGCTTAATACTGCATACTGAATCTTCATTTTCTGTGCCAGTAGAACTAAATTGTGTTTCCAATATTGGACTACAGACTATGAGAGATCTTCAATTTAATATCTAGATCACAGATCATAATATAAATGTAATTTTCTACAATAAATTGCCCTCCTCCTCTCTACCTCTATGAGCATCTGATGCCTTGAAGGAATTACATTAAGCCTTAGCTTGGATATTCAGTTCAGGTTTGCTGTGTACAATTTGCACTGCTCTGAACAGCTGGCTATTACTTTTGCTTTCCCATTTCACTCACAGTTGAGATGATTTACCACCTGTGGATGCATCCTGTTTCTTCTGTGCTCATTTGTTAGGATAATTAAGTTTTACTCTTTCTAGTTTTTTAATACAAGCCTTAATAGTTAATTCAACTATAAACAGCTAAAGAGTATGTACTGTTTTACTAAAAACAATTGTTTTGAGAAGTCTGTCAATTAAATGTGTGTATTTTTCAAAACAGCAAACTATTTTCCCCAGGTAACAAAAATTATATCAAAGTTCAAATTATTTCATAGATGATTTGGTTTTGATTATGGAACATCTAAGCTATAAATAAATCATCATTTTTGGTCAGAAAACAATCTTCTACGTCTTCCTAATTTTCCTTTTACTCACAAAAATTCCTGCCTTCATAACCCTTATGCAATCAGGAAGCTCAGATTTATTTCCAAGGTACTTCCAAGTTGTAACAATTTTCCTGGTGGTCATGTGTTCAATCTCCAGCTGAAAATATGTTACCTCCAGGTTCCTTTGTCACTTTGTTTCTAAATCCTCAGTTGACATGGTTCTTCTTGCTTTTATAACATCCTAGAAATTCTAAAATAGTAGATTCAAGAGTTTGAAAATCAAAAATTACTTTATACTTTAATTCATTAGATTTCACCTAAGTAGTATTGTTATAAAAATTGTACTTTGTGATTAAAGTAACTCATATCAGTTAGTTCTTTACTTAACACTGCATGGAGAAGTACTGCAGGTGCTACGGGTCAACAGTTGCATGCCATGACAAGTTCTCTTGGTCCCAGCTCCACCTCAAGTTGTTTTATCTGCAACCACTTTTAAGCAGGCTTTGATTATTCTTGTTAGGTGCAAGGTCAGCCTCCTGACACAAATTTTGCTATGGATCTTCCATTTCTTCCTCTGGGAAATCTCTGATACATAAAGGATGGCAACTGTGATAAAGCACAAGGCAGTCACTAATTCACACCTAGAAAAGGTAGAAGAGGCAACACGGCACACCTTGAGTAATTGGGGATGGCATCTTATGGATAAACACTTCCTACTTTTGACAGGGGGCAGAATATTCCGGAAGAGCATTCGTGTATTTTTTAATCTTTGAATTGCATGTATGGCTCCATGTTCAAATGTTGACATTTAAGCTTTCTGAAGAGGGAAGCTGTGATGATTCTACTGATGATCTGATCAAATCTTTTGGCGTCAGACTTATACTGGTAGCAAGCACACATTACCAAATGAAAACCTCCCATTTATGCCTAATATGGTTTTCACAGGTAACTCTGCAAATCCACTTTTAATGTCTCTCTCGGGAGTTTAACGCTTAGGCGTTTAGAATGTAACTTTCAGGAATGTAGACTTTTAGGGCACAAAGCTTAGTATCCTCTCTTATCTCATCTTTGGTTACAGGAGACCACCCAGAAATATTTTCATTCCAAAAACACTGTTGACTTTCTCCAAATTCCAAGTCTTAAAGTCAGTGGAAAAACTCCAATTCTTTACTACTTATAAAAGGACTTATGAATGTATTTTATTTAGAGATTTTTCAATCTCTAGAAAGTTAATGGGAAGCTTAAGAATCGCCTTGAAGTTTAGGTCTCTCCTTAAAGATACAGCCCATTTTCTTTAATCTTTTTTGCACAAAACCGTAAAATGAAGCCTCTAGGAGTCTATGAGCAAGCTTACCAATCAGCCTTAGCAGCAGTCACCTTGCTAATGCTTCTTATATTGATTTTCTTCTTACCTCAGTCAACTCCTTCGGCTTCTCTTTCTTGCTTTCGGAGATCATTTTCTAAATCATCACTGGCCCAGGGTTTTGACTTAGACTCTGCTTTCGTGGAGACTGAGGTTAAGAGAGAGTTAATACCTTTAATATGTGTTTATTTCATGTTCTTGTTTTCTTATGCATGGCTTGATGAATCAAATTCTCTTCCTAAATAAAAAAAATATATAATTATATCTTAAATAATCTGAGGTGAAATAACGAAAAACTCTATGCTTTCTAAAAATAGGACACGTGGTAGGCATATCTCTGGATATAGAATTCTATTATAGCCCAAAATCCATAATGTAAAAAGTTTTCATGGACATAAAAAGGGCATACCTTTAAAATTGTCTACCTAGTGACAGTGAAACCTGAAGGTAGTATTATCTAGCCAACATGATATCAACGTCCTGCTTAAGAAACACTAGAAACGTATGTTTTCTACTGTGAATACATGAATCTCAACTCTCATCTCCCACATTTCATATATTCTTTTTTCATTAATGGAAACTGTGTAGTAGTATATGTCAATAGGATTGCATGATCATATGTTCCTACTAATGAGTCACTTGTGGGTGAGGTGCAGTGCTGTTAATTTATAACACACACTTAAATCAGTACCATTAATTATCTCTGAGCTCTCAGACAAAATGTTGGGAACAGGAGAACAGAACTTTTAAATGTACAGACCTCTTATAAAGAACACACGCACACTCACAAACAATGATTAGCACATATTTTCAGCTTAATTTCTTCATCGTATCTTCAGTTTTATACACATTTATGCCCTTAAATCAGTGAGAATGAGTAAATATTGATGGTAAAATTGTGCATTTTTGCTCACGGAAGCAGCCATCTTAATTCAAGGCAAGGTACTGTTTCCTAGCATGGCCTCTCCCTGCTCTGTGGCTGTTTTCCTATTTTTATTGATGTCTAAAATAGAAAAAAAAAATAGAAAGGTATTTTTTCCTCTTTCACTAACCTTGTCTTCTTCTTGTCTTGAATATGGATTAACCTTTGATAAATAGCCAATGTAAGAAAAAAGTGTAAAAGTTAAATTAAAATTTAAAAATAGCATTAGCCAGCTGTGGTGGCTCATGCCTGTCATACCAATACCTTTGGCAGGCTGAGTCGGGAGAATTCCTTGAGCTCAGGATTTCAAGACCAGCTTGGACAGCATAGTGAGATCTCCTCCTTACCAAATATATGTTTTTTTAAATTAGCCTGGTATGGTGGTATGCACCTGTCATCCCAGCTACTTAGGAGGTTGGAAGATTGCTTGAGTCCGGGAGATCAATGCTGCAGTGAGTGATGATTGCACCCTTGCACTCCAACCTAGGCAACAGAGCAAGAGCCTGTACCAAAAGTAAAATATTATAAAATAAAAAATATAGCTAATTTTACAGTAACATTGATGAAACCTACAGGAACAAAGGATCATTTCAGCTCAATTATCAATATACAAGTGAAAAAGAACTAGAAAATTTTTAAGTTGGCAGAAATAAAAAAAAGTAATTTAAATTTCTGTAATAGGAATACCTATAGATAATACGTTGAAAAATAACATTTAAGAAATTAGCCAACAGTATGATGTATGAAATTATTTACCTATCTTTCTTTTTTTTAGTAAACAATACTAAAAGCCAAAACATCTACAGAGATTACTTTGTCTAGCCAACTAATTTGCAGAGAAAATATATTTAAAAGGTTCAATGACTTCCTTCCTTTAATATACTTATTGATAGATGTGAGAATACAGTATGTATTTTATGACTTTTCTTTTTTTTGAGATGGAGTTTCATTCTTGTCATCCAGGTTGGAGTGCAGTGGCGCGATCTCAGCTCACTGCAACCTTCGCTTCCTGGGTTCAAGCGATTCTCCTGCCTCAGCCTTCCGAGTAGTTGGAATTACAGACACATGCTACCATGCCCAGCTGATTTTTGTGTTTTTAGTAAAGACGGGGGTTCGCCATGTTGCCCAAGGTGGTCTCGAACTCCTGACCTCAGGTGATCCGCCCACCTTGGCGTCCCAAAGTGCTGGGATTACAGGCATGAGCCACTGTGCCCAGCTTTTTCTGACATATTTTAAGGGACCTATTATAAAACAACATGGACTAGCAGCATGATACATGGCAGAAATGAAATTCCATAGTTACTTTCTATATGCTATTACTACTAATAATAATGATAAAATACCATCTAGCAAATTCAATTGCAATAATAATATGTTGTAAAAGAGTAAACAACAACTAGACAAATGAAAATCTATGTCTTGGTAGGCCCAGATGCTTAGACTTGATATTGCACACAGAATTTATCATGGTCCTTGTCCCTGTCTCTACTATAAACTTGGGTGAATTTTCACTGATACTAAATTTTCCTGCTTCCAAAATTAGAATTAAAAAAAAAAAACCTTGAGAATTTTATGTGGTTGTTATTACAAAAATCCTCTCATGCTGAATAAACTAATCTTGGAAAACATGTATTCTCTTCTTGTATGCTTTACTGCTTTTATTTTTGTGTGTTATGCTGATTACATTAAATGATTTATGTGAACTGGATAGTGATAGAGAAGAAATAAGAATTAATTGCAAAGTTCTGTCTTGGGAAACTAGATGAATAATAGTTTTGTTACAACTAAGAGAAATGATATGGGAAGTGGAAACATTATTATTTTGGTGTATATTTTTACAAGGTCTAGATCAAATATTAGGTAAGTTCATTATGATATATTCTGCTACAGTCAGTTATCCATCTGTGCATCCATTCATCCATCCATCCAGTTTCACTGGACTTTGAGAATTTATTAACACAATATACTGTGCATTAAATGTTAATTTTGTTATTCCAAGGATTCCTTTTTCATTTGTGTATGATTTCACCTGTCCAAATAAAAGGAAGTCTAAATATAAGGAATGCAGAAGGTTCAGGCTATATGGGAAAGTTCCCTCTAGTGAGCATAAATATCAAATTCATATTAACAGACATGATAAAAATACAGAATATTTTTCAAAAATATTTTATGCTAAATACTATACTATATAAGCAAACCTACCAGTTTCTTCAAAATAATGATTTACAGTTTCTAGAAAATTGAGTTTTTAAATTTTATTATAACCAGTTTTGTAATTTCAAATACACATTGATTCATATAGCAGTCCTCAAAAATATTTGAATTGTTTGATTCTAGTAATTTAAGAAGAATATTTGTATCATGTAATAAATGATCTGTATTCTACAAGGAATCTTTAGAACTAGAAAACTAGGTTTAAATATGCTTGCTGTTAAAATTAAATAAAATATTTTTTGCACTGAAATTTTTCTGGTTAGGCAGAGTGGCAATATATTATGCATTTGTTGGTGAGTTATTGTTTTTGAGCCAATTTTTCTTATACTCTCTTTATAATTATTTTTGCCCCTGTATTACAGAAAGCCTTGTAATAAGGAGAAAAACACATGCTATGTTATCTGAACAAAGTGAATTAAATTTTTAACTCAACATATCCTCCATATTTAAAACCCCATCGGCTATCATCTTTGTCACCTTTGTATCCACCAATTATAGACCTTGATAGAGAGGTTTAATTTTCCACATAGCATAGTTTTATTGTACATTTTTCTTGCTTTCTGGGTGACCAGTATCTTTGGGGACTCTTCCTAGTGAATCCCACCTCTTCACGGAATAAAGCATAATACAAAAAGTTTGTTTGTCTACAAACAGCCAAACTTGGTGGCACTAATTAGACGGATCCACTCAAGATTTTGCCTCAGGAGGTAGAAATAATGCAGAAGCCATACCTGTTAAATGCAGTGAAGACATCTAGCTCCTGAGTTTCAACTGTTGCAAGACTGACTTCTATTGTAGAATGAATGATAACATTCATCCTTTTTTTCTTTATGAATTACCCAGTCTCACATGGTTCTTTATAGCAGTGTGAAAATGAATTACTATATCATCTGAAATTTAACGTGATATTTATTTCATAATATTTTGCACATTTTCTGGCTTCTTTGTTCCACTTGGATTTAAATTAGTTGGAGACATTTATGTTGTCCAACCTCAGGTATGTGTTATTAGGCTCTCCAGATCATTTGACAGATTTTTTTCTTTTAGGTTTTATCTAATTTCCTAAAATTAAAGAACATATTATCAACATGTGGAACATCCACTTCATATTACTTTCTGAAGGGTCTATATGAAAAATTAAATTAGATTGGGTTCTCTCAAAAAACTAATATTAAAAGAAGTAGATAATTTTTAAGAAAATAAATATGAAGCTGGAGTTGAATACTGTCTTCCTTAGTTATTGTACTAAATGTACTTTCTACAAATTATTTGAATTTTTATCTATAAAATATAACATTAATACCTGTTTCATATAATTGATATAAGAATAAAATGAACTAATAATATAAAAGATATTTGGAATGCTGTTTGGTAAGTAACATTCATTAAAAAATAGTGTTTACTATCAAAGTTATTATAATAATTATTTGGGTTAATTGTGGGTAAGAAAGTGATCAGTTTTCCTTCTTTTTGGCATGGCTATCCTAGTACTTCTCTTAGTCAAATTTGACTATAAAAATTATATATCTATGTAGAACATGTAAGACCAAGAATTTCAAATTTGATTATACAAGTTCTGTAGCTAGTGTCCTGATGAAGAAATACTCTTCTATCTGCACATTGTAAATAATGTAAAACTTATTTTGCAATATTTCAATAAAAAGATTTTTGTGCTATGACAATTCTATGACAACGAGAGTAAAGGGAAAATAATTAAGAAAAACAATGGAGTTTAGTGGAGATTAAATATTTCTTATATAAGTCACTTTGCCTTAGAAAAATCTGGCATAATCTATCCTTGCTGAAAGGTTGAATAACCTTATAATATGTGTCAAAAAGAAAAAATATATAGTAAATATATTTAATCTATGTATTTAAATCCAGGGACATATCCATATATCAAGGTACAATGCATATACACACATTGGGATATAGAACAAATACTTTTATATCTATATTGCTGGATAAAAGCTTAGTGACATTTAATGATCCATCCAGTGAATATTTGATATTTAATGCAGATATTTATCATAGCTTCACTGATGCATTCTCATAGTTTTCTACATTTTTGGGCTTAGAAGAGATTTAATTTTCCTTCCTATTTTATGTTTTCTTTGTGTAAACTTGTGTGTGTGTGTGTGTGTGTGTGTACATGTTGGAAGATACGGATATAAGAATATGCATTTGAAAAACCAGGTAGGTATTTATATCAATATAAGTTAACTATAATACCTGATTTTTTGCTATTATCATATATTATCAAATTAATATTGCTCTATGTGAATATTTTTAAACATAGTACTTCTCTCCAAAAGTTTAAACTAAATTAATTCTATAAAATGTTAAGTCCTTAAGTAACTGAAAAGTTAATTAATATGCAACAATTTATTCTTAATCTATCTCTCTGTCTCTGTCTGTCTCTCTCTCTCTATATATATATGTGTGTGTGTGTGTGTGTGTGTGTGTGTGTGTGTGTGTATTTGGAGTATTAACTTCAGTTTAAGAATTAAGACTTTAAGAATATTTCCAAAATAACTTCAAAACCAAAGGTAAACATTTCATTGTACCTAAACAGAATAATATCATTTATAATTTTAAGTTTTTAAATTGACTATATGGTCATGGCCTTCTTTTCCCTAATTACAGCAAGTATTGCACATATACCTGGAATCCTTTAACCAAATAAAATATGAAATATATATCCATTGCCACTACTTCAAACATGAATAACTTTAAAATACGACGTTCATAAAACTAGTGTCCATACTCTTTTTTATAATTTTTAATATTTTTCTTCCCAGAAAACCTTTGAATTAACATCCTTTGTTAAACTGAAATTATCTCAGTTACATTTATTTTTCATAAATGGTGATACTCCTGGTGTTAAATATGAAGAGGTTAATGAGAGAGAATTCTAGCAGAATTATAGTAAAAAATGCTTGAAAGATTGCATTTTGACAAATCAATAAGCTTTTTATATCACATAATTACATTTTCATTTTGTCCTCTTCAGGTTGGTTATTAACACAGCAGTAGGTTGTCTGCTGTCTAAGCCAAGGTTAAGAAACGTGTTTACAATATGATATTTCTGTTGCCTCAGTACAAAATACGCTTTGTTCTTATTTCTTGACATGCTCTTGTCGCCTTTAAAACATTAATCTCTGGGACTTTTGAAGTGGCAAAGGAAGCAAGGAAGCAAATAGTGTGTGTGTATATATATATATAAAACTTCTACAAGTTCAAAATTCTACAGCTGTTTATTGTCTTGTCTTTCAAGATTTTCTGATTTTTTTCAAAGAAATGTATTTATGTGTTTTAGGTAACCATTGTTTCACATTCAAATTTAGATCTGGAAATATTAATGGTTATAACATAGTTACTATAAACTTCTCCAGCATTTTAAAGAATTGTTTACTAACTACCTGTAAACCACAACTATACTTTCAATACAAATTAATTCATCACATATAAACATGACTGAGATGAACAAAATTAGTTTTGTTACTTGTTAATTTTTAAAAATAAATTCTAATGAGGGTAAATTAATGATGACTAGATAAGTTGTTAAATGTACCAACAAATATATTAAGTATATATAATTAATAATGGTTAGAAGACTAAGTAAATATCTAGCTGTAATCAAATCAAAAATACATTTTAGATTCATGAAGTAAGTGGATTACAGTTTTATATTCTGATGAAAGAGAAGTCTATTATTCACAGTGACTTTTATTTACAATGAGAAGCTGTAGATCAACAGAAACAATTAAAATTATATTACACAAGGTATCTTAGACACTCAAAATAATACTTAATTGAAATTCAGCAAATAGCTATGAAATATCTCTAAATAATATCCTCAATGGTTTTATAACTGATTTTTTTTTAAAAGCATGTTTTTCACTTTGGGAGGCCGAGACGGGCAGATCACGAGGTCAGGAGATCGAGACCATCCTGGCTAACCCGGTGAAACCCCGTCTCTACTACAAAAATGCAAAAAACTAGCCGGGCGAAGTGGCAGGCGCCTGTAGTCCCAGCTACTCGGGAGGCTGAGGCAGGATAATGGCGTGAACCCGGGAGGTGGAGCTTGCAGTGAGCTGAGATCCGGCCACTGCACTCCAGTGGTAGCTCATGCAGGTAATCTCAGCATTTTCAGAGGCTGAGGCAGGAGGATGGCTTGAGTTCAGGATTTCAGGATCAGCCTGAGCAACATAGGGAGACACTATCTCTACAAAAAAAAAAAAAAAGTTAGTGAGGGTGGCAGGCAACTGTCGTCCTGGCTACACAGAAAGCTGAGACGGGAGGATTGCTAGATAGACACTAGGAAGACCAGGCGGCAGTCAGCTGAAATGGCACCACTGCACTCTAGTGTTAGAAGACAGAATGACACCCTGTCTCAAAACACAAAAAAAGGTTACATTTTTGCCTGTCACCAAAGATGCTTCATTACTTTTTAAATATAAATATATGTGTGTGTGGACTTTACTTTCTGCTTCATTGTTAAGACTATACTACTTGAAGCATAATTTGATAATAAAAATGCTTTTGAACAAAAGAATCTACATCATGAAATAAGTCGTAGAGAATTTTTTTTTTTCTACAGTTATTAAGAAAAAACTATTTTTTTGTTCAGGCTGGAAAATATCTTTGAGGGTTTTTTTTGGGTCATAATGATACCATCTTTATGTTTTACAAATTCGTTTGATAATAAAATATAATTAAAACCATTTTTTTCAGAGAACATAATTGATTAAACCTTATGTTTTAATTGAAATGTGAGACCACTGTAGGCTTCATGGTGGCCCCCAAAAAGATACGTCTACAGTGTGAATATTAATTTTTATAGCAAAATATGTGATTAAGTAATTGAATGAAGGAGCTGGTCCTGGATTATCTAGGTTGGCTAAATTCAATTATAAGTGTTCTCAAAGAGTGAGACAGAGAATTATTAAACAGACACAGAAGAGGAGCGCACAAGGTAAAGATGGCCAAGATTTTATTGACGCAGTCACAAAACAATGAATGAGAACAGGCACCAGAAACAGATTCAAGAGGAGTTGCAGCCCCATCTACACCTTGCTTTTGGAGTCATGGCCTCCAGATTGTGAAAAAAATAAATTTCTGTTGTTTTAAGTACCAAGAGTGTGGTAATTTGTTACAGCAACCCTAAAAAACTAATAGAGAGATTAAACTAGCATTTTAAATAGTGATAATATTGAAATTAAATAATGATGTGGTTTGTAAAATCTATACACTGAAATAATCACAGTATACAATGTCAATGGTAGTGTACTCAGTACACATTATAGTCTATTCTACTTACAAAATGATAAAAGTTATTACTTGTAGAAGTTGAATCATTCTGCGTGTACATTTTTTAAAACTTTAGTATAAGTTTTTAAGCTATACTTAATGTTTTCACTATAGAACTAACCTGACATTTTGGCTCCACTCTTGAAATGTGAAAAGACTTTAAAAGGATTTAAGAAATGATAAACACTAACGAGATTGATTTTAATAATGGGGCAGATATTTTACTGTATAATACGAATTTTATGTTGTAGTCAAGATGTCTCAAATGGTTACAGTATATATTTCCTACCATTTTTATCAGTAACTCCAAATTTTTGACAGTTTTTCAAGAACTTAAAACAAGGATTACTCTTTATACCTGTTTTGAGCCTTCCTTTCTGTTTCTTTAATAAACTGAAATATATTCAAGATCATTTGTGGTTAATAGAGTGCTTTTGAATTTTCATATGGTTCATAATATTCATAATATTTGTGCCAACATCCAAAATGGGGCTCTGAGGCTGGGCAAGGTTTGCATTTTAAGAATGAGAGAAGATTCACTCACTTTTATATAAGGCTGTAGAACAGCTTGAACATGACTCAGTGAGACAGGTCAGTCTTCCTTGATATTCATTTGTCCTTGAGCCCTGTCACTCCATTTGTCAAGCTTGTCTCAATGGAATAAGTACCATTCATTTTTAATCAGTTGATATTACTTCTCTCACTGTAATCATCTAGAACGTTGTCTAACTACATGTGTTGCTATGGAGACCTTCTTGTATTCATCACAAATTTTTAATCTTTCAATACATGAGCAATAAAAAAGCACTAGCATTTTCCATGGACTTGCTCCCTCTTCATTTTTGTTGGACAACATGAGATAGGATAAGTAAATTACAGGATTAAAAAATGCATATAGCACATTATGTCCAGTAATTGCTCTGTGAATGAAGGAAATTTCAAAGCACAAATGGTTGCTTGTTTTGTGACAAGCTACAGCAGGCAGACAGCACATAGATTCCAGTAATGCAGCTTAATATGCCCAGCAGTAATTCAGAAAACAATAGTTTTTGTTACTTTTACAGCCTCTCTAAGACAGTTTTTTAGATTAACCTTGACTTCATAATATTGTTCTTAACTTTTCAAATGTGCCAAGATAATAAGAAACAGTCCATTATATTTGTAAGCCTTCAACTTGCTTTCATTTTCTGCTTGGGTCTCCATAGCATTTAGTCATGTATTAATCAAATTATTCATTTCTAAACATTTATGGACTGTTCTGAAACCTTATTCTAGGAAAACTTAAAGAAGCAAAATAGTAGAAGGCAATAGTCCTTGTCATGATTAAGCTAAATGTAAAGACCTAAAACATACCAGCAGAACTAAGGCATATTAACAATAAGAGTATTATATAGAATGTAAAAACCTACAAAATAATATTATGTCGCTGTATCAATAAAATGTAGAATTCCAGATGAGGAAAGTATCTGTGTAATCTGTCATAGACACAATTGTTCTCAAGCAAGTGTTCTGAACATTTGCTTTCTTTGGTTTCCTTTCTGTCTGAAGATTACTTAAGTTTTCTTAATTCTCCAGTATTCTCATACTTCTCTCACTCTTCTTATTTATTAGCTCAAATGAGAAATGGAGTTTACCAAATAAGAACTCCATCAATTTTCTAATACAAAAATTTTGGATTTCCTCTAATACGCAGTAACTTTTCAACCACTTTCGACTCTTTCCTGACTGGCACCATAGTTCAATGTTTTTTAAATTTTGGTGCCCATCAGAATTGTTACCAAAACACTAGGTCCAGTCTCGGTCCTGCTGCTCACCACACAGAATGTCAATCACTGAGACAATGAGTATTACCAGAGAAGATGGCTTTAATGGGGTGCTGTAGCAGAGAAGGGAGATTATTCTCAAATCCATCTCCCTGTCTAAAAGTGGGGGTTTATATAGCAGGAAAGAAATACAACTGTGTGTGAGAAAACATGAACTAGGGAGGGGTAAGGAGGTAATCATAAGGGATGAGGGGTCTGGCATCTCATTGCCTGGATGAGGTGATCTGGTGAGTTTATGTTCTTTGACAGTTTTTGGAGAACAGAGGAACATTTCCTAAGGAAGGAACTCAATAAAACAAATGTAAGTTTCAAGCTTTAAGACCAGAATGGTTAATTTCTATGTTTATCCAAAAAATCTGCCTATGGGACTATTGAGTGTTTCCGAGTCACATTGAGGACTTGTTAAAACACAAATTGCGGGGGGCACGCTGGCTCATGCCTGTAATTCCAGCACTTTGGGAGGCCAAGGCGGGCGGATCACGTGAGGTTGGGAGTTCGCGACCGGCCTGACCAACATAGAGAAATCCCGTTTCTACTTAAAAAAAAAAAAAAAAAAAAAAGACCCAAAATTAGCCGGGCGTGGTGGCACATGCCTGTAATCACAGCTACTGGGGAGGCGGAGGCAGGAGAATCGCTTGAACCCAGGAGGCAGAGGTTGTGGTGAGCCAAGATCCTGCCATTGCACTCCAGCCTGGGCAACAAGAGCAAAGCTTCATCTCAAACAACAACAACAAAACACTGATTGGGCCTAGTTCTGGTATGAAACTCTCACATTTGCATGTCTATCAAGTTCCTCCAATTTTTTCGTTGTAGAGATACTATGTATTAATTTTTAAACTATGCAATTATTTTTATATCTTTTATATGTAATGTAAAATATGAAAAATATTTTGTTCATTGCTATTTCTGCATCCATAAGTAACTTTTTTATTAATAAAACAAGACATAATATTGTAAAATTATTTTAATCAGTAAAAATTTGAAATTATTATTTTCAGGTAAAATAATAAAATATTTTTTACAATGTGAGTGTATCTTTAATATCTCCAAGAAATAACATTTTCTTTATTTTCACACTGTTGCCCTAGCTTTTTTGCTTGCAATTTACTGTCTAGAACAGTATATTAGTCTCATTATAAAATATACATGCCTCTTTTTTTCGGCATTCAACCTGAAACTGTGAGCAGAATTCTCTAAAATTATCTGGAAAACAAAGTCAATGCTGTAATCAAATTTATTTTTTAAATACATATTTGTGATATCTTCAATGTCACCAAAATAAAATTCCAAATTATTCAAAGGGAATTCTAGCTTCCATTATAATGGCTTCCTTAGCCTTGCAATGAGAACTAATAACATCTACTTTTCAATTTCTGTATCTCTTTGCTGAGAAATGTAATTCAACATTTTTATTCATTCTGCTAGAATTGATGTTTACTTATCATATTGATCATACTGTGAGCCTCCTAAAGCCCAAATAATATGTCATATTCCGATCTTTATTCTAGGAATATAATACAGCTACCACATTGTAGGGTACTATTACTGAGTTAATGAGCCAATCAATGAATAGTAAAATAAAATTTAGAAAATACCACGGAGAAGAAATTTAGGAGGCGAACAATAGAAACTTGTCCAACCTTGTGACTTTTTTTGGTACTGGTGAGGAAAGAGACGTTCAAGTTACTGTATTGTTCTAATTATAGAAACTCAATATTAAAAATTAAACAAGATAAATGTATGTATTAAAACAGGTATCAGAAAGTCTGTATTTTATCACACATGTTAACTGTAACTATACATGTTTATTTTACTTGCTTTTCTTTTATAACATTTTATACTTAGATAAAGAGACTATTCTAAAAACAACTATCTTTAGTTTCCTTGGAAATACATTGCCAAAATCAAGCACTTATTTTTACTCAGAGTACTTTTCTTTATTGATGAATATTTTCTGTATGTGAAATTTGTGACTTTACCTAACAGCAGTGGAGGTTGACTTGTTGTGCTCAATTTGAAGACGATGACTTC
>NW_012098244.1:508430-509208 GCF_000951045.1 Mandrillus leucophaeus
ACACAGAATGTCAATCACTGAGACAATGAGTATTACCAAAGAAGATGGCTTTAATGGGGTGCTGTAGCAGAGAAGGGAGATTATTCTCAAATCCACCTCCCTGTCTAAAAGTGGGGGTTTATATAGCAGGAAAGAAATACAACTGTGTGTGAGAAAACATGAACTAGGGAGGGGTAAGGAGGTAATCATAAGGGATGAGGGGTCTGGCATCTCATTGCCTGGATGAGGTGATCTGGTGAGTTTATGTTCTTTGACAGTTTTTGGAGAACAGAGGAACATTTCCTAAGGAAGGAACTCAATAAAACAAATGTAAGTTTCAAGCTTTAAGACCAGAATGGTTAATTTCTATGTTTATCCAAAAAATCTGCCTATGGGACTATTGAGTGTTTCCGAGTCACATTGAGGACTTGTTAAAACACAAATTGCGGGGGGCACGCTGGCTCATGCCTGTAATTCCAGCACTTTGGGAGGCCAAGGCGGGCGGATCACGTGAGGTTGGGAGTTCGCGACCGGCCTGACCAACATAGAGAAATCCCGTTTCTACTTAAAAAAAAAAAAAAAAAAAAAAAAAAAAAAAAAAAATATATATATATTAGCCGGGCGTGGTGGCACATGCCTGTAATCACAGCTACTGGGGAGGCGGAGGCAGGAGAATCGCTTGAACCCAGGAGGCAGAGGTTGTAGTGAGCCAAGATCCTGCCATTGCACTCCAGCCTGGGCAACAAGAGCAAAGCTTCATCTCAAACAACAACAACAAAACACTGATTGGGCCTAGTTC
>NW_012098244.1:511318-513835 GCF_000951045.1 Mandrillus leucophaeus
AGATTAAAAGTGAGTTTGAACTAAATATTCCAATTTTTATTATTTTCTCAGTTTTTTGGAAGATAATTCTGCAAGTCATTTATGCTGAGATAATACAGAGTAACCCATAAACTACAACCCTTTCCCATTTGTCAGAATACCTAGGAAATATATTAGCATTTAAAAATCTTTGTCTGTTCAAGTTGATTTTGTATTTATTTCTACCCAATCATCAAACTTTATTTCTCCATTTTTGCCTAGTTAAAAACAAAATCACCATCTATGATCACAAAGATTATTCTTAGAATTCTCAGTATTCTGGGAATTCAAGATTGCACTGGAAGGGAAATTAAAAATTAAACATATGAAAAGCATAAATTACATTACATAAAATTTGTATTGTATTTTAATTGCCACAGAGTGTAACAACCCAATGGGTTCACTTTGCCAGGGGAATTGCAATAGAGAAACAGTAATTCATGTGGAGCTAGCTATGCAAGAGACTAGAGTTTTATTACTCAAATGAGTCTTGGTGAACATGCAGGGATGTGAGTTTTTAAGGATAATTTGGCAGGTAGGTGTTTGGAAAGTGGGAGAGCTTATTGGTCAGGTTGGAGATGAAATCATAGGGAGTCAAAGTGAGTCTTTCTTGGCTGTCTTCTGTTCCAGGGTGGGATCACAGAACTGGTTGAGCCAGATTACTGTTCTGGGTGGTGTCAGCTGATCCATCAAGTGCAGGGGTCTGCAAAATATCTCAAGCATTGATCTTAGGTTTTACAATAGTGATGTTACTCCCAGGAGCAATTTGGGGAGGTTCAGGCATGGCCCCTAATACTTACTTTCTAAATAGCTAATATATTAATCCTACAAAGGCAGACCGGTCCTCAGGCAAAAAGGTTTTTTTGTTTTGTTTTTTGTTTTGTTTTCTGTTTTTTTTTTTTTGTTTTTTTTCCAGGAAAGGGCTATTATCAATTTTGTTTCAGAGTTAAACTATAAACTAAATTATTTTCCAAGGTTAGTTTGGCCTACACCCAGGAATGAAAAAGGACAGCTTAAAGGTGAGAAGCAACATGGAGTCGGTTATGTCTGATGTCTTTCACTGTCATAATTTCCTCAGTTATAACTTTTGCAAAGGCAGTTTCAAGAGTATTCAGAGAAGTGTTACAGCTAGATAGGTATATGCATACAAAGATGTAGAGACATATGTGAATAAGTGAAGATAAGACGCATTTTCATACGTCTTGATAGTCTGTCTCAATAAATATTTTTACTCTCTCTTTAAGATGCTCATTAAACTGAAATATATTGTAATTTACATGTCCAAAGATGACTCAACTTAAAAAGTTAATATTTAATGTTACTTACATTTCCTTCCAGTAGTTTCCTTACAAACAAAAATTCTCCTCATATTGATGCTCACTTACGTGAATTAATAAAATAACAACCTCGAAATTAACTAAAGTTATTTTTGCTTACTTCTAAACACTTATTTCATATAGAGGTCATATAAAATGAAACAACTTTCATTACATGATTGAAATTCAATTTAACTTCCTTAAAAACCAATTCTGTAGATTAGGATTGTAAATTATGAACATTTAATTTATATTATGCTTTTCTTCGGGAAAAAACCATCTGCCCTTTAACAAATTATGACTCTAGTCTCAATTTTATATTCATGGCAACATCTACTTCTACAGATCAAAGTAACTATATATTTGTTTTCAATTTTCATTTCAGAAGAATAAGGTTAGTAAAAGAGTCATGTTAATAAGGCCAAACTGATGATCTAGATTTGATATTTCTAGTGAAAATATCCTTCAGTAAAACTCTGTTTCTGGATAAGATGGAGTAGCAGGAAGATTATTTACCATCCCACTGAAACACTACAAACCAGAATATGTGTGTGTTTGTCTGTGTGTATCAATAGATTTCAAAAATTTGACATTAGACAAATAAAGGTTTATGTCCCATGACAGAAAGAAATAATATAGGTATGTGTGTGTGTGTGTGTGTGTATGTATGTATGTATGTATGTATCTAGATGTAGATATAGATATCTATGCACTCACTGTTGTTTCAATATACTGAGAAGCAATAGTCACCAGGTTGCAGTGTAAATATGGGAAACAAGGCAGAAACTAAAGTCTGTGAGTAAAGTAGAAGGATCTAGAGGTCTACGAAGGCCAAAAGAGCTATAGTTTGCAGCACAAATGACTGGAGAAGAGATAGTTGCATAAAGAGAACTCAGAATATCTGGAGGGAGATCTGAGTGAATATCCCAGAGCTTCTCTTGCACTTGGTGCTGTTTCATTGACCCTCTATATGCAATTTATTTTTCGTGTTTTAATGTAATGTCTAGGAACTCTAGTACAGTGATGAATAAAACTGGGAAAAGTTGACTTCTAAGTCTCAGAAAATGGTGTTCAATATTCTACCATGAACTATTATGTTAGGCATTTCATAAATGCCCTTATCAGGTCAATGAGGTTGAAAAACACTATCCTCTATTTCTAGTTTGTCGAGAACATATTTTTT
>NW_012098244.1:514598-516054 GCF_000951045.1 Mandrillus leucophaeus
TTAATGTAATTTGCTAATACTTTATTAAGAGTTTTGATCTCCAATCATCAGGAATATTTGTCTGTATTCATTTGTTAATGTCTGTCAGTTCTTACCATGAGATTATGCCAACATTATAAAATGTATTAAAATCATTTCTACTTTTTACTTTTGAAAGATTTTCTTATAAAATAGCTATAATTTCTTCCTTAAATAGTGGTAGAATTTTGAAAATAAATTTTCTAGGCCTGAGGTTTTGTTGGTAAAAAAAATATTTAACATATATAGTTCCTTTAATAGTTTTAGGGCTATTTTCTAGCATCCTGTGGCAGAAACAGATTATTTATTCTAGTGCTTTCTTCTTTATAATGAAGATATTTAAAGCCAAAAAATTGTCTGTAAACACTATTTTAACTGTATCCTAGAAATTGTTATATATTGCATTTTCATTATTATTCAGCTTAAAAATTCCTTTATTTACTTAGCAATTTCTTCTTCAAAATAAGAACTATTTAGAAGTATGTTGTTTAATTTCAAAATATTTCTATTTTTTCTGAATTAACATGGCTATTGATGTATAATTTTTTATTGTTTATGTGGATACTAATAATAACTTATAATGTAGTTTCATTGTAGTCACATCAAATGTAGAAATCCTCTCCACTATTGTTTATTCTGTAGCTATTGGATATATTACAACTATAAACATAAAATTTATAAGACAATGCTAAAAATGTTGTTTCAAATATTCTTACACAGTTTAAAGAAATTAAGAGGAAAATAAGTTGCTTATATTCACACAGCTATATAAATTGTTAATGTTCTTTGTTTTTCATGGTTTCCCCTCTGGCATAAATTATTTGCCTTCATGGAAAGAGTTTCCTTTAACCCTTTTTGTAGTTCAATTACCCTTCAAAGCATTCTTAGTTTCCTTTACCTAAAATTGTAACTATTTTGTCTCCATTCTTGAATGGTAATTTGCCTAATAGAGAATTTTAAATTGACATTTATTTCCATAAGCAATTCAAATATTTTTCTAATGTTTCGTAGTTTCCATTGTCTGTCTAAGAAGTTTGAATGTATTAGTATCATCACTAATGATATCTTCTTTTCTTTAGCTGCTTTTAATATTTTAGTAATTGTTAATTTCTAGCAGTTTTACTACAATGCACTTACATATGTTTTTCGTTATATTTGTTCTATTTATAGTTCGCTGAGCTACCTAATTGTGTAACTTTTTGTCTTTCCTCACATTTAAAAATCTTTCCTTTATTACATCTGATAATATGTTTTTCTGCCTCATTATTTTTGTCCTCTTCTGCTGAGATTCCAATTACATTTACTTTAGACCTTTTGACACTGTATTTCTCCCTTCAATTCTGTGAGTTTTGCTTCATATATTTTGGAGCTCTCTTGTAAGGCACGTATATATTTATAATTTTTATATCTTCCTGACAGTTTGACCCTTTTTATCATT
>NW_012098244.1:516104-516447 GCF_000951045.1 Mandrillus leucophaeus
TTGAGAGGATCTTTTATATTTTAGTTAACATGGTGAAATACACATTCATTGTCAAACATTAGATGAATCTTACATTCCAGGGAAAATTCTTCTTGACCACAGTAATGAGTGTGTGTGTGCGTGCACGTGCGCGTGTGTGTGTGCGTGTGTGTGTGTGTATGTTTTTGTCTTAGTCCATTCAGGCTGCTATAACAAAATATCATAATCTGAGTCGTTTATAAACAACAGCAATTCTTACAGTTCTGAGAGCTTGAAAGATCAAGGTACTGGCAGATTCTGCCCAGTGAGATATCACTTTCTGGTTCATCCACGGTGCCTTCTCACTGAGACTAAATGGTGGAAG
>NW_012098244.1:518402-520683 GCF_000951045.1 Mandrillus leucophaeus
TCATTATTTTTGTCCTCTTCTGCTGAGATTCCAATTACATTTACTTTAGACCTTTTGACACTGTATTTCTCCCTTCAATTCTGTGAGTTTTGCTTCATATATTTTGGAGCTCTCTTGTAAGGCACGTATATATTTATAATTTTTATATCTTCCTGACAGTTTGACCCTTTTTATCATTGTACAATATACCCTTTATCTATCAACAATTTTTGTCTGAATTTCTATTATATCTGATAATATAGCCACCCAGTTCTCTATTGTACAATGCTTTTAGGTTTTATCTATCTTTTTAATTTTTTGTACTTTTAAACTGTTTCTATAATGCAATGTAGAGTTCATATTATATAAATAAAAATTAATTATATCATTTTTATTCATTTCTTAAATATCTGCCTTTTAATTGGAGTATTTCATCAATTTACATCCAATGTCATTAGCTATAGGGGAGGATTTCTGTTTACTATTTTGTGATTTTATGTGTGTGTGTGTGTGTACGTGCGCACGTGCGCTATGTCTTCTCTATTTGTCTATCCCTCTATTGCTGCTTTTCTTTGTGCTAAATAGTGTACCTTTAAATTCTACTTCGTGTGTGTGTGTGTGTGTGTGTGTGTGTGTGTGTGTGATTTTCTTAGTGGTTGACCTCCCCTGAAATTTTAGTAATAAATAGTTGACAATCTGATTTTTGTTGTTTTTTTAAGTTGCTTATTTTGTTTAGTAGGCAATTATCTTGGCTATTTTCGAGTTCTAATTGTTTCATTATTCCGACGGGCAGGGAATAAAATCTGTATGAACTTCTTTAATCTTGTCTAGGCTATTGGATTCTGCCTCATGCAAACATGCTTCAGGCCTCTACCCATTTTGAAGTTCTCCCAATTTGGCCCTCTCTTTTTTTTTCAAGTCATCCCTTGTTCACACTTACCTGATGTCATAGTGGTTCTAGATTTTGTTGTCTGATTCTTCCAGGCAACATTTCATTTTGTTCAGACAACAAAATGAAGATTTCCATTAGAATTGTTGTCTCACATCCACTGGATAATGCCTTAAGGCAAAAAAGACCACAAAAGGGGACATTTTCCAGTGCTTTTTCTTCATATTGATTCTCCTCCACATTTCTCTGCTGTTTATGGCTCTCTAGTACTTATAGGTTATTGCACTTTTTGTAATTTTTCTAAATATTTCAGTTTCCATCTTTAGGCAAATTAGTCTGATAGGAATTCCCTATCGTGAAATTCAGAATAAAGAGTTTAGTGTCTTTAAAAACAAAACCTTAGTACTTAGATAAAGACGCAATACTCATTATTAGATTTGTCTAACTCCAATATACATAATTTATTTTTAAAAGGAAAATGAAGTGTGAAAGAAGTTTGTTATTTTTCACATTAAAATCTGTTGAATTGTAGGACCTGGTGTTACTGAATATTTCGGCTCTAAAATGGGCAATTACAAAATATGGATACGTACATGTTCCATTTGATTTACTACACATGGGATACCCTGAGGGACATTCACAAGCATAGACCAATTAGTCAATATAACTTGGGGAATCACTTGATAAGAATTTCTATGTGCCCCATAGATCCATGCATAGACATGGAAATGCTGATAGTCGTTCCCTATCAGTATGCAGGGAACATTGAAATGTATTATATTTAAATAATAATGGACATTTAGCAATACAGAAAGTGAGGTGCCACTGAAAGTTTTAAGACTGTGGTCCCAGAGTACACTATAAGTAAATATTTACAAATTTTTGCTCTTTCAACTTGTTTCCAGTGTACTGCATAACTTTCGTTTTTCCATTATGGAAAGAGTCAGTGCCATTAGATGAAATGTGTGTCTCATCTGAGGAAGCAAGATTTTCTAGGGTGACTGCCGATGTCAATATAAATGTGAAATTAGTACTTGTTTTGTAATGAAAAAAAAATTAACAAAATCTTGCCAAAGGTGGAAATAAATATGAAAACATATTAACAAACGTGTAGAATTAGTAGAATGACAGAATTCTTTTCCAAAGGTTTCATCACATATAGTGAAAGAGTAAAACCTTTCTCAGGCTGAAAGAATGAAAGGCAGCTCAAATTACAAGGGCAAAAGCAGCTCTGCCATTAATCAGGCTAGGAGAATAGGCCTATACTAAGCCAGACCTTTGCCCTCACTTCATCAACCACTTTCATCTCATAATAGCACCCAATCCACAGTTAACTCTTGCTTCTTTTAATCACAACTTCAA
This sequence comes from Mandrillus leucophaeus, assembly GCF_000951045.1. Taxonomy (NCBI): domain Eukaryota; kingdom Metazoa; phylum Chordata; class Mammalia; order Primates; family Cercopithecidae; genus Mandrillus; species Mandrillus leucophaeus. The sequence goes on from NW_012098244.1 coordinate 520,633, forward strand.
AACTCAGACCTGCTTCCCCTAGGCCCTTCTCAGAATCTTTCAAAGGATACT
>NW_012098244.1:521988-522370 GCF_000951045.1 Mandrillus leucophaeus
TCTTATTACACACACTTATCAGTTGGGAAATCTTATGCAGTTCTCTTGTCTTCACTGTATTCTTAAATTTAATTACTGGTAAATAATCAGAATATAGGGGCGGAGCAAGATGGCCAAATAGGAACAGCTCCAGTCTCCAGCTCCCAGCCCCAGCGACACACAAGACAGGTGATTTCTGCATTTTCAACTGAGGTACTGGGTTCATCTCACTAGGGAGTGCCGGACAATCGGTGCTGGTCAGCTGCTGCAGCCGGACCAGCCAGAGCTGAAGCAGGGCGAGGCATCACCTCACCTGGGATGCACAAGGGGGAAGGGAATCCCTCTTCCTAGCCAGGGGAACTGAGACACACAACACCTGGAAAATCGGGTAACTCCCACCCCA
>NW_012098245.1:0-1483 GCF_000951045.1 Mandrillus leucophaeus
GATTACAGGCATGAGCCACTGCGCCTGGCTTAATTTATATATTTTCTTTTGAAATTTCCTTTTCTTTTCTGAGAGTAGTTTATCGTACCTTTCTAGCTTCTTGAATTGAATATTCAGGGCATTCCACTCCCCCACCGCTCCCCCAAATTCTTACCATTGTCAATTTGAATGTAAGCTCTACAAAAAGAATCTCTCTTTTTTTCTGTTCAATCCCCAGCATCTAGAGCAGTGCTGGCCTATAATAGGCACTCAGAAGATATTTGTGGAATGAATGACTTTACACGTAAGAGTTTAAGACTACGACCACTGCTCTGAGAAAATCTTTAGTCTTATTGTCTAGTTTTTAATATTTCAGTTACTAACAATGATATTCTCATTGTTAATAATAATTTCCGACAATCTGTGATTTTTTTTTTTTTTTTTTTTTTTGTAGAGATGGGGTGTCACCATGTTGCCCAGGCTGGTCTCAAACTCCTAGCCTCAAGTGATTCTCCAGCCTTGGCCTGAAGTGCTGGGATTACAAGTGTGAGCCACCATGCCTGGCCTCAATTTTTAACTTTTAATTTAACTTGAACTGTGGAGAAATGTTTGAAAATTTATAAGTGGTTAGACCTGGGGTGAAGGTATTATCTGTCTGTTGTTAATTTCTAGATTGATTACATTGTGATCAGGAAATGTGGTTCATTTAATATGATTTCTACTTTTTGGTTACTGAGTTTTTTGTGGACCTGGTATGTAGTCAGTTTTTGTCATTGTTCCATGAGAATTTGAAAAGAAAACAAGTAGTCTGCTTTGAGAGTACACACAAAGCTTATTACATTTGATATTCAAACCTTCTCTTTACTCAATTTGAGTCTGAGAAAGTTATGATAAATCCTGCCACTGAGACAATTGCTGGGTAAAAGACCTCTTCATTTCATATCTTCTTGGCACACTGTATTTTATTTGGAAAAAAAAAAAAGTTCTTTATCTTGTTTAATGCATCTTGCCTTGAATTCTACTTTGTCTGATATAAGCATATCCTATCTTGCTTTCTTTATGTCAGCATTTGCCTGAGATATCTTAGCTAGGCCTTCCATGTGACTCTTGTTGTTTTGAGGGAGTATTTTGTAATTGGTATGTAGCTGGAGTTTTGTAAGTCTGTGTATGAGTGCATACAATAATATGTGGGTGCCTGCCCAGTATTAGGGTCTTTCTCATTAAATAGAGGTACTTAGCTAAGTCATAGCTATCCTGCAACAAGGACATGTTTGACCTTCCTGCCATTTTATACATTGTTTGTTATCATTCATTTTTGACTGACTTTTTCTAGTCTTTTTGGACTAGTTTTCTATAGGAAGATTGTATGGAGGGCCAGGTGTGATGGCTCACACCTGTAATCCCAGCACTTTCAGAGGCCAAGGTGGGAGGATCACTGGAGCCCAGGAGTTTCAGACCAGCCTGGCCAACATGGGGAAACCCCATCTCTACTAAAAACACAAAA
>NW_012098246.1:0-1508 GCF_000951045.1 Mandrillus leucophaeus
CTCTGCAAACACTGAATTAGTGAATATTGAACCACCATTCCTAGGGGAAATAAAAGTGAGATTCCTTCCAGCTTCTGGTCACATTTTTGCAAACTGATTAAAACACAACCTTGTTTTATGTATGTTTCTGTTTAAAGACACCTTATTTAATACCTATTGTTGATTAATTAATGTTGAACTCAAGGCCAACAGCACCGTAACTCAAGCCTGAATGAAGCTCATCTAACATACATATTTTCTCCATGAGGCTCATCACAGCCTTCTTGGCTGAGGAATATTAGACAGCAATTTAGGACCATACTTGGGGGCCACTATAAACAGCAAAATCCCCAATGAAAAGCACAAAAATGGTCTGGGTGCGGTGGCTCACGCCTGTAACCCCAGCACTTTGGGAGGCCAAGGCAAGTGGATCACCTGAGGTCAAGAGTTTGAGACCAGCCTGGCCAACATGGTGAAACCCTGTATCTACTAAAAATACAAAAATTAGCCAGGTGTTGGGGCGCAGGCCTGTAGTCCCAGCTACTCGGGAGGCTGAGGCAGGAGAATCACTTGAAACAGAATCACTTGCAGAATCACTTGAGAATCACTTGCAGAGCCGAGATCGAGCCACTGCACTCCAGCCTGGGGGACAGAGTAAGACTCCATCTCAAAAAAAATAAAAATAAAAATAATAAAAAAATAATAAAATAAAATAAATTTGCAATCTAGTTCTTACAGTATTAGGTTTCTTTTTGGCGGGGGGGGAGGTGGTTAATGTGGAGAGATCCTAAATGCTACAGATTAGCAGCATTCACTTTACTGTTCTATTAAACACCCACTCATAGCTTCATTAGCTTTAGATGAGCTCCCTGAAAGAAGCACAAATGAGCCTCAGTTAACATACCTCCACGAAATTTCTTCATGCACACAGACAAAAAACTTTCTCTTTCACCAGGTTCTCATAGCTGCAACAGGTCATCTCACACAGGCAATAAGCAGACACATTGGTATGTTAAAATCACCACACTGTCACAATTTCAGTGACATTAAAATTTTCCCGTGTATTTGATTTTTCCCTCCTGAACTTACAGCTTTTAGTACTTTTGTTAAGTCATGTTCAAAGTTACAAAACAACTTTTATTGTTAACCTACTCATTATTTTACTAAGGCAAATTAAAAGCTGCACAGCAAAACTCTCCAAGAGAGATACCTAGAAGAGACACGAAATAAAATCTCCCTTTGGATTTGTTTTGGCAACTACCAGAGACTGGTAACAAGGCTGCCTCCATAAGGGGTTAAAAGGAATTTCCCACTGCAGAATTTATTTATTTATTTATTTTTTTTTTTCTTTTTTTTTTTTTGGTACAGTTGGGAGCCTGGAGTCTCTTTGTTGTCCAGGCTGGTCTGGAACTCCTGGCCTCAAGCGATCCTCTTACCTCAGCCTCCCAAAGTGCTGGGATTACAAATGTGAGACACTGTGCCCGCCCAGAATATTTAAAAGTGAAAGTTTTCACATAATTATGTCTGTA
>NW_012098247.1:0-1863 GCF_000951045.1 Mandrillus leucophaeus
CCCCAGGCCCTCCCAATCCTAAAGAAATTGAAAGTTTTGCACCTTTTGTTTTTGAGATGGAGTCTCGCTCTGTCACCCAGGCTGGAGTGCAGTGGCATGATCTTGGGTCACTGCAACCTCTGCCTCCCAGGTTCAAGTGATTCTCCTGCCTCAGCCTCCCAAGTAGCTGGGATTACAGGCACGTGACATCATGGCCATGTCTCTGTATTTTTAGTAGAGATGGGGAAACTCAGTCTCAGGTAACCTCCGCCTCACAGGTTCAAGTGATTGTCACTTGATTCTTGTGCCTCAGTCACCCAAGTAGCTGGAATTACAGGTGCCCACCACCATGCCAGGCTAGTTTTTGTATTTTTAGTAGAGACAGGGTTTCACCATGTTGGCCAGGTTGGTCTCGAACTCCTGACCTCAAGTGATCCGCCTGCCTCAGCCTCCCAAAGTGCTGGGATTACAGGCATCGGCCACTGCGCCAGGCCTGGCATCAGAGTTTTTAGGGACAACTTACTGGGAGCGGGGAAGCCAGTGAGCTGTAAGTGCCGATCGGTCCGGTCAGAGATGAAATCATAGGGAGTTGACGCTGTCATCTTGTGCTGAGTCAGTTCCTAGGTGGAGGCCAAGAGATCGGATGAGCCACTTTATGGATCTGGGTGGTGCCAGCTGATCCATCAAGTGCAGGGTCTGCAAAATATCTCAAGCACTGATTTTAGGAGCAGTTTAGGGAGGGTCAGAATCTTGTAGCCTCCAGCTGCAGGACTCCTAAACCATAATTTCTAATCTCGTGGCTAATCTGTTCGTCCTATAAAGGCAGTCTAGTCCCCAGGCAAGAAGGAGGTTTGTTTTGGGAAAAGGCTGCTATCATCTTTGTTTTAAGCTATAAACTAAGTTCCTCTCAAAGTTAGTTCAGCCTTGGCCCAGGAAGGAACAAGGACAGCTTAAAGGTAGAACCAGTATGGAGTCGGTTAGGTTAGATCTCTTTCACTGTCTCAGTTGTAATTTTGCAAAGGCGGTTTTACTTCCCCCACAGCTGTGGCTACAGGGACTTAATTTATAGGGAGGGGCCTGTGGCAGCTGCTACCCCAGCCGCTGCTGCACCGTGCTCACCACACATCTAGGGTAGCCTTCCCTGGTAGAGGCCCTCCTGGCTTCTCATTTTCCATTCCCCTCACTGTGGCTAGGGAGTGGGGGTGACAGAACAGAGGAAGGAGGGCTGCCTACCATGGTCTGGGGCTTGAGGAATAAAGAACCCCAGGCCAGGTGCAGTGGCTCACGCCTGTGATCCCAGCACTTTGGGAGGCCCAGGTGGGCGGATTACCTGAGGTCAGGAGTACAAGACCAGCCTGGTCAACATGGTGAAATCCCGTCTCTACTAAAAAAATACAAACCTTAGCCAGGCATGGTAGCAGCGTCTGTAATCCCAGCTACTCGAGAGGCTGAGGCAAGGCTGCAGCCTGGGCAACAAGAGTGAAACTCCATCTCAAAAATACAAAAAATAAAAAATAAAGTGAGTCTCCCCCAGACAGCATATAGTTTGATCATGTGTTTTCTATCCTTCTCTCAATATTTCCCTTTGATTGAAGTGTTTAATCAATTTATATTTAATGTAATTATTGTAGGATTTTTATCTGCCATTTTACTATTTGTTTTCTATGTCTTATGGCATTTTATTGTTCCTCTATTCCTTTATTACTGCCCTCTTTTGTGTTAGATATTTTCTCATGTACCATTTTAATTCTCTTGTCATTTATTTTTTCTTTTCTTTTTTTTTTTTTTTTTTGACAGAGTCTTGCTCTGTCGCCCAGGCTGGAGTGCAAGATCACAATCTCAGCTTACCGCAACCTCCGCCTCAAGGTTCAAGCGATTCTCCTG
>NW_012098248.1:0-1088 GCF_000951045.1 Mandrillus leucophaeus
CTGGCAGGCGCCTGTAATCCCAGCTACTCAGGAGGCTGAGGCAGGAGAATGGCGTGAACCCGGGAGGCGGAGCTTGCAGTGAGCCGAGATGGTGCCACCACACTCCAGCCTGGGCGACAGAGTGAGACTCCGTCTTAAAAAAAAAAAAAAAAAATAATTTAGCCCAGACTCCTCACCTTTCCAGACTTTAAGCCTCTGAAAACATGGACTGTCTTTGTCATGTTCATTGTTGTATCTCTAGTGTCTAGCAAGTGCTTGATTTCTAGTGGGTATTTCATAACTGTTAGCTACAGAATAAGGAGGTAGGCTCAGAAAGGTTAAATGAATTCCCCATCATTACACAGCTATTTGTGGGATATTAGAAGACAGATTATCTTTTCTTACCTATTGAGCCTAATATATTTGTGAACATTGGTTTTTGGGTGTATTGAGGCTCTCAAGAAATAAGATTCAATCTGAAACTGGCTAAACAAGGAAACATTAATTTCATGTTACTGTAAACATGAATATTTTCCCGTAGTCGCAAGCAGAGATTTAACTTGGTGAGCTCACCAAGAAAAGTAATGTCTCTGTAAATACCAAATTGTTTTTCTTTAAGAACTTATTAGACAAACTTTTTGAAGTGTGATAAAAGCCAGTAAAACATGATAGAAGCCAGTAAAGCCTGGCTGCTTTAAAAATATATATTTTTTCTGTTAAAAAATAAATTTTAAACATTCAATAGGAATGCATATTATGGTAATTGAAGAAAATGACATTAGGTTCTTAAAGTTATAAAATTAGTATTATTTAAATATCAGTAGTCAAGGCTGAGCCCTAGAGTGAGCTATACACAAAATGATTGTCATCTAAACAGTCTTATGTCTTCTAATAAGGAAGATCATTCATAAACGTTTTACATGCCGGTGATTTATCTGTGAAGAAAAACAATTGTATTGTCCCTAAGATCATTTGAAATTGACGTTTACACCAGAGAAACAAAACTAGTAGGAAATATATACATTATGATTTAAAAAAAAAAAAAAAAATGAGGAATCGGCATACCTGATTATGAGGGCTGGCTAAGCAAGTCCAAAATCCATAGAGCA
>NW_012098249.1:0-1017 GCF_000951045.1 Mandrillus leucophaeus
CAGTGAGCTGAGATTGTGCCACTGCACTCCAGCCTGGGCGACAAGCAAGACTCTATCTCCAAGAAAAACGAGATATATATATATATATATATATATAGAGAGAGAGAGAGAGAGAGAGAGAGAGAGAGAGACCAGGGAAATCTATGGCATCTTAGAAGTGATAACCCAGCTGGGGGAAGGGTGGGGTACTACGTAAAAAGACCCACTCAGTGGCATGAAGACCTGAAAGAAGAGAGGGAATGAGCCATGAAGGCAAAGGAGAGAAGGCAGGAGAGACCCTGGCATGTCCAATGTATCTGGAGAAAGTGAGAGAGGATCATGAGGTGAAGACAGGAGGGTAAGGATGGAGTGGTCCTGTGCAGACCATGCACAGATCATGTAAAGATTATGCACAGATCATAGATCAGGCACAGATTATGAACAAATCATGGACAGATCATGCACAGATCGTAGATCATACGTAGATCATGAACAGATCATGCAGAGCTCACAGATCATGGATCATGCACAGATCATAGATCATGCATAGAACATGAGATGAGATGGGAAGCTGTTGATCTGATTCATGTTTTAACAAAATGACACTGATTTCATGTGCCACCATGCCCAGCTAATTTTGTATTTTAGTAGAGATGGGGTTTCTCCATGTTGGCCAGGCTGGTGTCAAACTCCTGACCTCAGGTGATCTGCCTGCCTTGGTCTCCCAAAGTGCTGGGTTACAGGCATGAGCCACCATGCTGGCCTAAAAGGTACAGAATTTAAGAGCTTGTTTGGATTAATGCAGAACCCACAGCTCATTACTGAACCATCACTGAGTATATGTGTTCCAAATGCACAGGGGGTTATTCTTTTGTTGTTGTCGTTGTTGAGACGGAGTCTCGCTTTGTCGCCCAGGCTGGAGTGCAGTGGCCGGATCTCAGCTCACTGCAAGCTCCGCCTCCCGAGTTTACGCCATTCTCCTGCCTCAGCCTCCCGAGTACTACAGGCGCCCACCACCTCGTCCGGCTAGTTTTTTTT
>NW_012098250.1:0-2686 GCF_000951045.1 Mandrillus leucophaeus
TAAGTAAGAGAAGGGATGTCCTGCAATGCCTGAGAGCAGTTGAATTTCGTAAGGATATATCATCTGCTTCAAGAACATCTGTGAGAATACAGCAAGGTAGAATAATAGACTTCACCAGATGTTATGAGACAAGTATTATATAGTAAAAAAAGAGATTGATATTTGCATTAGAGGATTTGACTCAATCTTAATACATTTTACTTTCGCTAAATTTACTGGCTACACAGATGATAATTTAACTCCTCTGAGCCTCAATTTCCTCAACAAATGACAATTATGATGACAATATGAGGTTATGAATATAATATGAGATTACTTTTCTTAAGATATTAGTATTGTGCCCCGTAGAAACATAAACATCTTAAGATTTTAAATAAGGAACTCAGATTTCATAAGTCAAGGCCAGTGAGAACAAAGATACTTTACTGTACATTGCCCCGTAGAAACCAAATAAAGATTAATTCCTCTTCCTATCTATTAAAGGGATTAACAGAACTCTTGTCATGGGGGTAACAGTGAGAATTAAATGAGATTATATATACGCAAAAAGACCTTTGAAAAATGTAAAGCAACCTATTTACATTCATTATTACTATACTACTAGTACAAGAATTATGCCCAGTCAGTTGACAAGGATCTATGGCTCCAACCGAGCATTGAATGGCTATAGTCAGCTTCATGTTATACTTGATTGCTTCTGTGAAGAAGAACAGCCTCTGTCCTAGAAATCAAGAACCCAGGTCTGATTTTAGCTCTGATACTATATCCGGGAGTCTGCCCCATCATAACTGAGCCTTGGTTTCCCTTTTATAAAACAGAAATTATAATACTCAACAGTATTTATGATATTTATACAAAGTCATAGAAATGAAAAATCCTTTTAGAATTGTAGGGAAGCAGCAGGTCAGAGGGGGAGCTATCACTGAATTAGATTCTTAGATCTGGAACCCAACAAATTGCTTAATTTCTCAGAGTCTCTCTTTTCAACTGTGAAAACTCAGTATCTCAGGGGCCATTGTGAAGATTAAGTAAAGTTGTGTATCATTGCTTCTCAAACACTTCAAGTCCCTCTAAAAGTAGGGGAGATTGACTTGGACGTTTGAGGGAATCAAGGGGGGAAATGGAAAGAAGCGCTACAAGCTTCGAGCTTCTTTGAGATTTTTTAATTGTTGTATTTTATGCAAATAGCGCATTCTCCTACAGAATGAGTGTTTAATTTATATAAATTCCCCTAAAATCTTCCAATAATGTTGATTTTCCAGGAAGAAAAGCTAAGTTTACCCACTTGCTTACAATAATCCAATGCATCAGCTACCTGGTATATGTACCCAGTTTAAGAAACTCAAGTCTCTAGCTCCTATTCTCTATTGCTTATCTGTGAGGTGTCCCAGAAATGGTCAAATGTCTCTTTAAAATATTTAATGAATTGAAGTTTGTTACAATATACATTTTTACAAACACATATTTTATAAAATGATAATTTAACTTAAAGACATTGCTTTTTTTTGTTTTCTCGATTTTCATGAAATGATTTATTCAAATTCTGAGAAGATTGTTTTTACCGTAAGGATCTTTATCATCATCAGAGACACAGTTTTTAGAGCAGATTGTCTTTACATCTAAGTTATCTGAAAACAAAGCACTTTCTCAATATGTGTATAATACTGTCACTGGAAAATTTATCTCTATACAAACGAACGCACTTCCTTTTTTCCCCATTTGTTCTGTGGTTGTATTTTTTTTTTTTTTAATCTATACAATGTAACCACTTACTATATGCTTTTAGAAGTGATTTTGAGACAGGAGTAATACAGAGTGGTTGCAGAATAGAAAATTCCAGGCAGCAGTTTCACATGACTAGCAAAAAGGATACAGTTGAAATAGCATCATAAGCTAGGGATTGATAAGACCCTGAAAACCAGGGTGTGTGCGAAGCTGCCCGAGACCGACTGGACCCATCACAGTGCTGGGTTTGACCCAGCTTTCTCCTAGGGCCTCATTATATGCCCATTAGCATAGAAATCACACACCCTCCAGCACCATGACAGTTCCAGAAATACCCATATTTGGTATAAAAATGGATGGCATCACACTTCCAAGAAATCTCCACCTTTTTCCAGGAATATTCCCCCCCACCCCCGGTTAAAGAAACCCATAAAGATAGAAGTCCCAACCCCCTTGGGGGCGACTCAACTCTCCTGAGTACGCCCGCACTCCCCTTTCTTGAGTGTGTACTTTCACTTCGCAATACATTCGGTACTTTCCCTCTTTTCTCACTTGCCCTTGAATTCCTTCCTGCAACAGCGTCAAGAGCTTGGACACTGGCCAGGGTTGAGGTCCCACTGGTGTTTGGGGACTGGGCCTAGGCCATTAGTATCAATTTTAAAATTCTTTTCTTTAAATTCCAACACTGGCAGTTCTGAGGTCAAACTTCGAGAACAATAATAAAATTTACAGTGACTCACTCCTGTAATCCCAGCAATTTGGGAGGCCGAGACGGGCGGATCACGAGGTCAGGAGATCGAGACCATCCTGGCTAACACGGTGAAATCCCGTCTGTACTGAAAATACAAAAAATTAGCCGGGCATTGTGGTGGGCGCCTGTGCTCCAGCTACTCGGGAGGCTGAGGCAGGAGAATGGTGTGAACCCGGGAGGCGGAGCTTGCAGTGAGCCGAGATTGCACCA
>NW_012098251.1:0-1099 GCF_000951045.1 Mandrillus leucophaeus
ATGTGGGCTTTTTTTTTGGTTCCATATGCCTTTTAGGATTTTTCTAGTTCTGTAAAGAATGATGATGGTATTTTGGTGGAATTGCATTGAATCTGCAGATTGCTCTGGGTAGTATGGACATTTTAACAATATTGATTCTTACAATCCATGAACATGGAATATTTTTCCATTTTTTTGGTGTCCTCTTCAATTTCTTTAATCAGTCTTATAGTTTTCCTTGGAGACATCTTTCACCCGCTTGTTTAAATTTATTCCTGGGTTTTTTTTTTAAGCCATTATAAATGGGATTACTTTCTTGACGTTTTCCCACTAGTTAGTTGTTGGTATATAGAAATAATACTAATTTTTGCATTTGATTTTGTATCCTGTGACTTTACTGACTTGTCAGGTCTAAGGTTCTTTCCTGTGAAGTTTTTAGGTTTTACTATATATAAGATTATGTCCCTGTAATCCCAGCACTGTGGGAGGCCAAGGTGGGTGGATCACGAGGTCAGGAGATTGAGACTACGCTGACCAACATGGTGAAACCCTGTCTCTACTAAAAATACAAAAAAATTAGCTGGGTGTGGTGGCATGTGCCTGTAGTCCCAGTTACTCAGGAGGCTGAGGCAGGAGAATCGCTTGAACCTGGGAGGTGGAGGTTGCAGTGAGCCAAGATAGCGCCACTGCACTCCAGCTCGGGTGACAGAGCGAGACTCCATCTCAAAAAAAAAAAAAAAGAAAGAAAATAAAAAAGATTATGTCATTTGCAAACAGGGAAAATTTGACTGCCTTCTTTCCAATTCCTTTATTTCATTTTGTTGCATAGTTGCTCTGGCTAGGACTTCCAGTACTATGTTGAATAAAAGTGGTAAAAACGGGCATTCTTGTCTTGTTCCAGACCTTAAAGCAATAAGTGGCAACTTTTCACTGTTCAGTATGATTTAGGCTGTGGGTTTGCAATATTTGTATTTTATTGTGCTGAGACACATTCCTTTTATATACCTAACTTGTTGGGAGTTTTTTTTTTTTTTTTTTTTTTTTTTTTTTAATCATGGGAAGATGTTGAATTTTATCAAATGGTTTTTCTGCTTCTATTGAAATGGTCATATGGTTTTTG
>NW_012098252.1:0-1921 GCF_000951045.1 Mandrillus leucophaeus
ATCATATGACCCATCAATGTCACTCCTAGTATGTACCTAAAAGAATTGAGGCTGGGCGTGGTGGCTCACGCCTATAACCCCAGCACTTTGGGAGGTATAAGAGGAGGGTCCCTGACAAGGGGCATGCAGCAGGGCCCCACTGGCTTCTATGGGGGAAGGGCAGGTGTCTGCCTCCCTGTCCCTTGTACACCACACTTTCCAAGAGTCCCCAGCAGTGGAGCATGGGCCTCTAGTGATGCAGAATTTTTGGTTTTACTCAATTGTCACCTTGGAGCCCAGGGCACCCCAGGATGGGGCTTGGCCACGTGAGTTCAAGTGGAACCTCATGGGGAAACCAGAAGCACTGATCCAGCCACACTCAAGCACTGTTGTGGTTCTAACCAGCATCCCATGTCCCCCACTCACTGAGAATGTTATTTCAGTGGTCCCACTGCCCTTCTTGCAAGCTGCCTTCCAGCCCCCTCCAAGTTCAGCTCATCAATATGTCAACATCTGAACCCCACTAGGGAGACATTTCCCCCTGAGATCCCCAGGCTGCACAAAAGTCAAAGGATGGGCCCAGCCTTCTGGCAGGAGGATTCCACAGCAGACAGTGTGGCTCCCTCATCCACGAGCTTGGCCACAGAGACGTGGCCAATGCCTCTTGGGTCAGCTTTGACCCAGCGATGACATCTCACCCCATGAGACTTAGGGCTGCAAAAGGAATTTGAGACACTAGTACAAGCCAAACCTGACTCTTCTGGGCTCATGGCCTGGACAGGGCTCAGGCAGAAGGTCCCCTGGACACAAGTGGGCAGGGCTGAGGCAGCAGTGACTCACACTGGATTCAGGTCCTAAAGCTCACGGCATAGGGGCAAGAACACGTCCCTTCTGTGGCTCCACCCACATCACTGTCTTTGGCAACTGCTTCCCTGAGCAGCAGATGCTGTGCTTGCCTGTCCCGTCCCCTCGCTCTTACAATGTCTTCTGAATGCCAGCACCTGTGCTTCTTTGTCTAAGGGCTTTCTCTGGCTTTTAGAGCCACTTTGGTCCCCATCCTCCCCACCTCACATCCCAGGCACCAGGGTGTTCACACACCAAGGGAGCAGCCCTCAGAGGCTGGTAGGGCTGGTGTGGGAACACCGAGCTCCTTTGCCTTCTGGTGGAATAACCCCAAAACATGAGCCACACTCCAGCAGCTGGCCAGATAATCCTCCTGGATGGGCTGCCTCCCCACCCTGTCCCATGCCCCTCCCCCTGCCACTAACAGGTTTTGCATCCCCCAACAAACTACTTGCACCCAATCTTTATCTCAGGTCTTCCGGGGAAACCCTATCCAAGCACCCACTGCAGGCTGCCAATGGGACAAGCTGGGAACTGGAGTGGACATCAGACCCTGAGCAAGCCAACCCCAGGGGTAGATGGTGCAAGAAGGCACCACCTCCTGAAAATGCGACTAAATCAGTCGGGGTTGAGGACATCAGGCAGTGGTGGGCACCTAAGGGTCCAGGGGAGTCAAAGCAAAGTCCTTGGGGTTAGGAGCAAGCAGAGGCCACTGAGAAAAGAGAAACAGTGAAGCAAACCCAACAGCTCCCAGGAAGACACAGAGGGCCAGAGGGCACACGGAGGTGCTCAGAGCCCTCAGGCATCAGGAGAATGCAGAGCAAAGCCACAGTGAGACACCACTGCATACCCACTAGCATGGCTATGATTAAAAACTAGAAAATAACAACTGCTGCGGAGGAGACAGAGAAATCAGAACCCTCGTCACTGCTGGCGGGGTGTAAAACATTGCAGCTACTTTGGAAAGCAGTCTTGCAGATCCTCATAAAGCTAAACATAGAGTTATCATATGACCCATCAATGTCACTCCTAGTATGTACCTAAAAGAATTGAGGCTGGGCGTGGTGGCTCACGCCTATAACCCCAGCACTTTGGGAGG
>NW_012098253.1:0-1197 GCF_000951045.1 Mandrillus leucophaeus
TTTTTGAGACAGTCTTGCTCCATCACCCAGGCTGGAGTGCTGTGGTGTGACCTCGGTTCACTGTAACCTCCACCTCCCAGGTTCAAACAATTTTCCTGCTTCAGCCTCCTGAGTAGCTGGGATTACAGATGGCACCACCACGCCTGGTTAATTTTTGTATTTTTAGTAGAGACAGGGTTTTGCCATGTTGGCCAGGCTGGTCTCAAACTTCTGACCTCCAGTGATCTGCCCGCCTCGGCCTCCCAGTGTTGGGATTACAGGCATGATTTGCACCCAGCCAAAGGGCTGAATAGTTATGACAGACACCATATATGGCTTGCAAAGTCTAAATATTTACTATCCGGTCCTTTATAGAGTGAGTTTGCCGACCACTGCTCTACATGATATGACCCCTATCTCCTTCTTACAGAATATTCTATCCTCTTGCCCGGCGCCACCCATTTACTACATCTTAACCAAGCTTTTTCTACTACAGAGTCTGCAATGTTCAAGAACAAACTTCACTCACATCGTCCCAGGACTGCCTCCTTGTCACTGAAGTCTCAGTTTAAATGTCAACTCCTCAAAGACTTTTCTTGACCAACCAATCTAGAGTGGCTCCTTCACATCTGCTGTGAAACAATTAACTGTTAACATGGCAATGACTATTTAAAATTATATACTAGTTTAGGTCTCTCCTCCATTAGAATGTAAACTCCATGAAAGAAGAGACCTTACTTTGCCCACCCTCAACCAGCATTCTAATCACCATAAGCCCAGCACCAAAAACAATGTCTGGCATTGTTTTTGAATGAAAAAGAAAAAGACCAATGAATAGTTGCTCCAAGATGAGGAACACCACTCAAGTTCAAGGCAGTTTTTAATGCTCACTTGCCCTGTTGCAGGGTCTGCCTTCACACTGTCCTGACTGCAATCATAAAAAGCAAAGGAAGGTCAGAGAGTATTCCTGGCCCCATTATGATGGGGAAAACAACTCCACCAACAGCACATTCTCCTCAGATAAAAATGGCATTAACTAGGTAAGGCAGGGCCACAAAATTGGACAAAGAAGTTCTCAACTTTTTGATTATTATGGTTAAGAATTTTATTATCAAAATTATTACATCTCTTGTGAAAGTTCAAATGTTACAGCAAGGTGTAAACACTCCACTTGAGAAAGAAGTGATACTTCTTCCCTTCCAAGAGTTCCCCCCACCC
>NW_012098254.1:0-1206 GCF_000951045.1 Mandrillus leucophaeus
GGCGCGGTGGCGGGCGCCTGTAGTCCCAGCTACTTGGTAGGCTGAGGTAGGAGAATGGCCTGAACCCGGGAGGTGGAGCTTGCAGTGAGCTGAGATTGCGCCACTGCACTCCGGCCTGGGCAACAGAGCGAGACTCTGTCTCAAAAAAAAAAACTAAACAAAACAAAATAGGAGACTCCACAGCAAACACTTCCAAGTCATGGGCAAAGGTCTGGAGGCTAAATAGGAGAAGAGATTTTTTTCTTTTCCTTATTTAGTCTCTCCTCAGAACACAAATTGGGAGCTTGAAGAAAGAAATAGTGTAATGGTTACAGATGCAGATGCTGGCATCTGATGGGCTGGGTTGAATCCTGGCTGCATCACTCATCAGCAGTGAGTATCCGAGTGAGTTCCTTAACTCTCCAGTGCTTTATTTCCTCATAATGTTTACATAAATGAGATGACTTATGTATCACACTTCACCCAGTGTTTGGTATCTAGTAAGTGTATGCTATTAATAATAATTGAATCATTGTTACTATTCATATCCTAGTTCCCATGGAGCTTGGCAACAATGAAATCTAAGGTTCTGTGAGTCATACCTGGTTTTTTTGGGTTTTTTTTTTTTTTTTGCCATCCTTTAAGTTACCTCAGAACCCCTAAAAGCAAAGATTACTGAAATGTGTGTCCTGGCCCCACCCCAATAACAAAATATAGGAAAGAAGCTGTGGGACACCCTTTGGCACTCAAATTAAGATCTTAGTTTTCCAGCCTGGCCAACATGGTGAAACCCTGTCTCTATTAAAAATACAAAAATTTGGCCGGGCACGGTGGCTCACGCCTGTAATCCCAGCACTTGAGGAGGCCGAGGTGGGCGGATCAGGAGGTCAGGAGATCCAGACCATCCTGGCTAACACGGTGAAACCCCGTTTCTACTAAAACTACAAAAAATTAGCCAGGCATGGTGGCAGGTGCCTGTAGTCCCAGCTACTTGGGAGGCTGAGGCAGGAGAATGGCGTGAACTCGGGAGGCGGAACTTGCAGTGAGCCGAGATGGCGCCACTGCACTCCAGCCTGGGAGACAGCGAGACTCCATCGCAAAAAAAAAAAAAACAAAAAAAACAAAACAAAACAAAAAATTAGCAGAGTGTGGTAGCGCGCACCTGTAGTCCCAGCTACTTGGGAGGCTGAGGCGGGAGAATCACCTGAACCTGGGAGGCAGAGGTTG
>NW_012098255.1:0-1226 GCF_000951045.1 Mandrillus leucophaeus
AAAAAAAAAAAAAAAAAAAAAAAATTAGCCGAGCGTGTGCCTGTAATTCCAGCTACCTAGGAGGGTGAGGCAGGAGAATCGCTTGAACCAGGGAGGTGGAGGCTGCAGTGAGCTGAGATCACGCCACTGCACTCCAGCCTGGGCAACAGAGCCAGACTCCTTCTCAGAAAAAAAAAAAAAAAAAAAAAATTTCAACCAAGTGCAGTGGCTCATTCCTGTAATCCCAGCACTTCGAGAGGCCAAAGGGTCAATTGAGCCCAGAAGTTCATGATAAACCTGGGCAACATAGCGAGACCCCATCTTTACCAAAAAAAAAAAAATACATAAATAAAGAAAACAGAAAAAAGTATTTTCACTGTTTTTTGTTTGTTTTAAGGGAGGAGACCACCCCTCATATTGTCTTATGCCCAATTTCTGCCTCCAAAGAAAGAATAAGTAAAAACTAAAAGGCAGAAATGAAATCCACAGGCAGACAGCCCGGTGCCACACCCTGGGCCTGGTAGTTAAAGATAGACCCCTGACCTAATTGGTTCTGTTATCTATAGATTAGAGACATTGTACAGAAATGCACTGTGAAAATCCCTAGCTTGTTTTGTTCTGATCTAATTACCACCCCCAGTCACGTACCCTCTGCTTGCTCAATCAATCACGACCCTCTCACATGCACCCCCTTAGAGTTGTAAGCCCTTAAAAGGGACAGAAATTGCTTACTCGGGGAACTCGGCTCTTGAGACAGAAGTCTTGCCGATGCCCCTGGCCTAATAAACCCCTTCCTTCTTTAACTAGGTGTCTGAGGAGTTTGTCTGCTGCTCGTCCTGCTACAGTTTGTTTGTTTTGTTCTGTTTTGAGACAGAGTTTCGTTCTTGTTATCCAGGCTGGAGCGCAATAGCACAATCTCAGCTCGCTGCAACCTCTGCCTCCCTGGTTCAAGGCCTCCCAAGTAGCTGGGATTACAGGAATGTGCCACCATGGCCAACTAATTTTGTATTTTTAGTAGAGGCAGCATTTTACCATGTTGGTTAGGCTGGTATCGAACTCCTGACCTCAAGTGATCCACCCACCTCAGCCTTCCAAAGTGCTGGGATTACAGGCATGAGCCACCGCGCCTGGCCTTCACTGGTTTTATAATTCTATGTCTAGTGGCTTCCATGGTTTCTGTTTGAAAATCAGACATCTTTCTCATGTTGCCCATTTTCTCTATCTACTCTTTTTTTTTTTTTTTTTTT
>NW_012098255.1:4421-6401 GCF_000951045.1 Mandrillus leucophaeus
ATTAAACGAGACTTGATCAGAACACTGTCTTGTCTCCATTTCTCGTGTCTCTTGTTCCCCAAATTCCCACTCCCTCCTCCAGGGCCTGCTTCGACGATCCCGCGGGCCGGGATATGGGGGAAAGTTTTATTAATTACCAATACTATGACTGTGCTAATCTACCCATTCTAGATTTAGAATATACCTGAGAGACTGCATGTTTCAGTGTCAAAATTCAACATACTTAGGAGGCCAAGGCAGGAGGATCGCTTGAGCCCAGGAGTTTGAGAGCAGCCTGGGCAGCATAGCATAACATCTCTCAAAAAAAAAGAAAATAAGAAGAAGAAGAAGAAGAAATAATAGAGAGAAAATTAAACAAAAGTATAAATTAAGGATTCTCAACATGGGTGGGCCTAGTCCCCTTAAGGAGCATTTCAGAATTCCTCAAAGGACATCAGCCTTCACAGCCTTTCTACTCAGGTGCTGATGAGATTAGCAATCAGATGTTTGGCCTCCCCATTTGCTTCCCTTGAGAATTGTGGCTAGCGATATTAGGAGCTCACTACCATTCTTAATTTACCCCTTTGAGTAAACGATCAGCATTTTTCTTTTAAACATGTATTTCAGGCTGGGCGCAGTGGCTCATGCCTATAACAGCATTTTGGGAGGCTGAGGCGGGCAGATCACTTGAGGTCAGGAGTTCCAGACCAGCCTGGCCAACACGGTGAAACCCCACCTCCACTAAAAATACAAAAATTAGCCAGGAGTGGTGGTGCATGCCTGTAATCCCAGCTACTTGGGAGGCTGAGGCAGGAAAATCACTTGAACCAGGGAGGCAGAGGTTGCAGTTAGCTGAGATCATGCCACTGCACTCCAGCCTGGATGATAGAACAAGACTCTGTCTCAAAAAAAAAAAAAAAAAAAATATTTCAGAAAGAAGTAATGATACTGGACTACAGAAGCATTAGTGAGATGCTGTGGTCATCAGGCCAAGGGACTCCTGGATGGGAATCTGTGGGGAGGAATTCCCCCATGCCTACAGTGCCCTCACTCTTTAGCCAGCATAGGGTTAGGTTTGGTTCTTGACCAAGGTCTCAGGCTCAACTCTGGGGGAAGGAGATGGCTGACTTCAGCTGGACCCGGCATTTGGGAGGGATGAAGTGAGGCACCTACTGCAGGGAGGCAGTGGCGATGATTTCCAGTTCAGGCTTTTGGAATACCTGGCCTGCTTCTAGACTAGGATCATAGCACTGGTCCCTGGCCGAGGTAAGTTCAAGTGCTGGACCTAGTTCAGGTGCCGGACCTAGCTGGAGCTAGGGCATGGCAGGACAGGGCAAACCAAAGAACAGGCCTACCTCTCTGTGGTGAATACCTCAACAAGACTTACCCTGTAATATCTGCCACTGGGTTTAATTGAATGCTTGCTGTTGCAGATCCTGTCTCTGGAGGTTTTTTTTTTGAGATGGAGTTTTGCTCTTGTTGCCCAGGCTGGAGTGCAATGGTGTGATGTCGGCTCACTACAACCTCCTCCTCCCTGGTTCAAGCGATTCTCCTGCCTCAGTCTCCCTAGTTGCTGGAATTATAGGCAGATGCCACGACGCCCAGCTAATTTTTGTATGTTTAGTAGAGACAGGGTTTCATTGTGTTGGTCAGGCTGGTTTTGAGCTCTTGACTCAGGTGATCCACCCGCCTCTGCCTCCCAAAGTGCTGGGATTACAGGCATGAGCCACTGCACCCAGCCTCAGGATGACCTTTTAAATTTTCTTTTTCTGGCCAGGCACGGTGGCTTACCCCCATAATCCTAGCACTTTGGGAGGCCGAGATGGGCGGATTACATGAGGTCAAGAGTTCAAAACCCACTTGGCCAACATGGGGAAACCTCGTCTCTATTAAAAATACCAAAAAAGGCCAGGCACAGTGGCTCACGCCTGTAATCCCAGCACTTTGGGAGGCCGAGGCGGGCGGATCACGAGGTCAGGAGATCGAGACCATCCTGGCTAA
>NW_012098255.1:10541-11738 GCF_000951045.1 Mandrillus leucophaeus
CAGGAAATTGAGACCATCCTGGCTAACATGGTGATACCCCGTCTCTACTAAAAAGACCAAAAAATTAGCTGGGCGTGGTGGCGGACGACGCCTGTAGTCCCAGCTACTTGGGAGGCTGAGGCAGGAGAATGGCGGTGAACCCGGGAGGCGGGGCTTGCAGTGAGCCGAGATCGCGCCACTGCACTCCAGCCTAGGAAAAATTTAATCTTTGTCTTTGATTTTTAGTAATTTAACTATATAAAAAACCAAGATGTGATTTTCTTTGTATTTGTCCTCATACAGGAGGTAGAAATAAATTATTTAGGCAGATAGGGCAACAGAGTCCTCAACAGAGCTTCCCTTCTAACAAAAAGCAGCCCCCCAAATTATTTTTTTTTCCTAACAAAGAGCAGCTTGAAAAATCCAACTGCAAACATAGATAAGTAAGCTGGAAGCTTGCACAGGTGAATGCCAGCAACTGTGCCAATAGAAAAGGGCTACCTGGGGACCAGGCATATCCAAAATGGAGGTTCCATCTTCCCTTTTTTTGCTACCACGTTTACAGTTAAGGAATGGGCAACACGGTGCAGCTCAGGCAGAAGACTCCCTTGCGTAATAAAAGATTAGGATACGGGCAGCCAGAAATTCGCGCCTATGCAAATAACACCTGGTCTGACCAGTTTTTTGCGCACTATGCAAATAGCACACCTGGTCCA
The DNA here is from genome assembly GCF_000951045.1 of Mandrillus leucophaeus. Lineage (NCBI taxonomy): Eukaryota > Metazoa > Chordata > Mammalia > Primates > Cercopithecidae > Mandrillus > Mandrillus leucophaeus. Next base: position 11,237 of record NW_012098255.1, read on the forward strand.
ACCAATCTTTCCCGCCCTATGTAAATCAGACACCGCCTCCTCACCAGGCATCTATAATACCCCCTGCATTTCACTGTGGATCTGACAATCCCTTTCTCCGCGACCCCTCTCTGCAGTAGAAGGCTCCTTCTTTCACTTATTAAACTTTCGCTCTTAACCTCACTCTTTGTGCCTCCGCAACCTTAATTCCCTTGGCCCTGAGACAACGAACCTCCGGTATCACCCCAGACAATCAAGCCGTTTCAGTCCGGCATGGAATTTGCTGAACTCCTTGAATCTGAAGATGCAGTCATTCACCAGTTTTAGAAAGTTCTCAGCCATTATCTCTTCAAATGTTGCTTCCGCATATTATCTTTCTTCTCTCCTGCTGGGACCAATCACACATCTCTGTTATGTCCTATTCTTTTCCATTTTTTGCATGTGTGTGTGCTTCAGTATGGGTATTTTCTATTGATCTTTCTTTCTTATCTCTCTTTCTCTCTCTCTCTTTTTTTTTTTTTTT
>NW_012098255.1:12553-14287 GCF_000951045.1 Mandrillus leucophaeus
AATTGTGATTATTTTAAAGTTCTTGCCTGTGATCTTAAACAATTGGATTATATTTGTTCCTGCTTCTACTGTTTGCTTTTTTCTCTTGACTATTAGTCACATTTTCCTTTGTCTTCACATGTCTCCTGATTTTTATTGTATGCTGAACATTGTGTATAAAATAACTACAGAGGCCAGGCTGGTGGCTCGCACCTGTAATCCCAGCACTTTGGGAGGCCAAGGTGGGCGGATCATTTAAGGTCAGGAGTTCAAGACCAGCCTGGCCAACATGGTGAAACTCCATCTCTACTAAAAATACAAAAATTAGCTGGGCATGGTGTCGTGTGCCTGTAATCCCAGCTATTCAGGAGGCTGAAGCAGGAGAATCACTTGAACCTCAGAGGTGGAGGTTGCAGTGAGCCAAGATCATGCCCCTGCACTCCAGCCTGGGCGACAAAGTGAGACTCTGTCTCATAACAAACAAACTATATATATACACACACACACACACACACACACACATATATACACACACACACATATAGAGAGAGAGAGAGAATATTATATATATAGAGAATATTATATATAGAGAGAGAGAGAGAGACTGAATTTGATGTTTTCTTCCAGAGGGGTTTCCTTTTTCTCTGTCAGGCAAAGAGGATAAAAGTTGGTATCCTCAATCCTCTTAGAATTAATCTGGGTCATGGATAGGTGCAACTTTAGTCAGATTCAGTCCAGCTGTTAATATCAGTAGTCTCAAAAGTAAAATCTGACATGTATTTATTGTTGACCACTCCTTTTGGCAATCTGTCTCCCAAGTACTGAGAGATTACAAGGGATCTCATTTTGCCTTTTCAGCTCAGCGCCAAGCATTCCCATGCTAGCCCAGTTATCAACAAATGTGTGAGAGGAAACAGCCATTTGTTTGATGCTCCATTACATTCCCATCTGTCAAACCCACTGTCATGGCCATCAAAAGTTCTACTGATTTCTCCTTCCTTCAGTAGAATGATATCTGATGTGGGAAAAAGAAAGAGAGATCAGACTGTTACTGTGTCTAAGTAGAAAGAAGTAGACATAGAGACTCCATTTTGTTCTGTACTAAGAGAAATTCTTCTGCCTTGAGATGTAACCCTAGCCCCAACCCTGTGCTTGCAGAGACATGTGCTGTGTTGACTCAAGGTTTAATGGATTTAGGGCTGTGCAGGATGTGCTTTGTTTAAAAAGTGCTTGAAGGCAGTATGCTTGGTAAAAGGCATCACTATTCTCTAATCTCGAATACCCAGGGACACAAAACACTGCAGAAGGCAGGAGGGACCTCTGCCTAGGAAAGTCAGGTATTGTATTGTCCAAGCTTTCTCCCCATGTGATAGCCTGAGATATGGCCTTGTGGGAAGGGAAAGACCCATAAAGGGTCTGTGCTGAGGAGGATTAGTAAAAGAAGAAGCCCTCTTTGCAGTTGAGATAAGAGGAAAACATCGTCTCCTGCTCGTCCCTGGGAATGGAATGTCTCGGTGTAAAACCTGATCGTACATTCTATTTACTGAGATAGGAAAAAACCGCCTTATGGCTGGAGGTGAGACACGCTGGCAGCAATACTGCTCCTTAATGCACCAAGATACTTGTGTAAAGTCAAACATAAATCTGGCCTATGTGCATATCAAGGCACAGCACCTTTCCTTAAACTTATTTATGACACAGAGATCTTTGCTCACATGTTTTCCTGCTGACCCTCTCCCCACCATTACCCTATAG
>NW_012098255.1:14337-15870 GCF_000951045.1 Mandrillus leucophaeus
TTTTTTTAATTTTATTTTTTGAGACGGAGTCTCACTCTATTAGGCTGGAGTGCAGGGGTGCGATCTCGGCTCACTGCAATCTCCGCCTCCCGGATTCAAGCAATTTTCATGCTTCAGGGTCCCAAGTAGCTGGGACTACAGGTGCGAGCCACCACGCCCGGCTAATTTTCGTATTTTTAGTAGAGACGGGGTTTCACCATGTTGGCGAGGATGGTCTCAATCTCTTGACCTCGTGATCCGCCCGCCTCGACCTCCCAAAGCGCTGGGATTACAGGCGTGAGCCACTGCGCCCGGCCTCTTTCTTTATTTCTGTATTGAAGCCAGAGTCTCGCTCGTTGCCCAGGCTGGAGTGCAATGGTGTGATCTTGGCTCACTGCAAGATCACCTCCGCCTCCCGGGTTCAAGTGATTCTCCTGCCTGAGCCTCTGGAGTAGCTGGGATTACAGGCATGCACTACCATGCCCAGTTAATTTTGTATTTTAGTGGAGACGGAGTTTCACCATGTTGGTCAGGTCGGTCTCAAACTCCTGACCTCAGGTGATTCACCACCTCGGCCTCCCAAAGTGCTGGGATTACAGGGATGAGCCACCGTGCCCAGTCTATTGATCTGTCTTTGAATTCACTAATCTTGTCTCCTGCTGTGTCCAATTTGCTGTTAAACCCACTCAGAGAGTTCTGTTCTAGAAGTTTACTTGTGCCTCTATTCCAATTCTCTGTTGAAATTCTTATCTACTTTCCATCTTTTCCTCTATTTTTAAAAAAATAAAATTGTGATTATTTTAAAGTTCTTGCCTGTGATCTTAAACAATTGGATTATATTTGTTCCTGCTTCTACTGTTTGCTTTTTTCTCTTGACTATTAGTCACATTTTCCTTTGTCTTCACATGTCTCCTGATTTTTATTGTATGCTGAACATTGTGTATAAAATAACTACAGAGGCCAGGCTGGTGGCTCGCACCTGTAATCCCAGCACTTTGGGAGGCCAAGGTGGGCGGATCATTTAAGGTCAGGAGTTCAAGACCAGCCTGGCCAACATGGTGAAACTCCATCTCTACTAAAAATACAAAAATTAGCTGGGCATGGTGTCGTGTGCCTGTAATCCCAGCTATTCAGGAGGCTGAAGCAGGAGAATCACTTGAACCTCAGAGGTGGAGGTTGCAGTGAGCCAAGATCATGCCCCTGCACTCCAGCCTGGGCGACAAAGTGAGACTCTGTCTCATAACAAACAAACTATATATATATATATACACACACACACACACACACACATATATACACACACACACATATAGAGAGAGAGAGAGAATATTATATATATAGAGAATATTATATATATAGAGAGAGAGAGAGACTGAATTTGATGTTTTCTTCCAGAGGGGTTTCCTTTTTCTCTGTCAGGCAAAGAGGATAAAAGTTGGTATCCTCAATCCTCTTAGAATTAATCTGGGTCATGGATAGGTGCAACTTTAGTCAGATTCAGTCCAGCTGTTAATATCAGTAGTCTCAAAAGTAAAATCTGACATGTATTTATTG
>NW_012098255.1:20205-21950 GCF_000951045.1 Mandrillus leucophaeus
TCTCGCTCTGTTGCCCAGGCTGGAGTGCAGGGGCACAATCTCGGCTCACTGCAACCTTCCCCTCCAGGGTTCAAGCGATTCTCCTGCCTCAGACTCCTGAGTAGCTGGGACTACAGCCATGCGCCACCACGCCTGGCTAATTTTTTTTTATTTTTTAGTAGAGATAGAGTTTCACTATGTTGGCCAGGCTGGTCTCGAACTCCTGACCTCAACTGATCCACTTGCCTTGGCCTCCCAAAGTGCAGGGATTATAGGCGTGAGCCACCATGCCCGGCCAAAATACATGTTTTTCTTGAGTTGTCTTTGTCTCATGGATTTGTAAGAGTAGTTTCCATATTATGTTGCGAATATCTTCACCCCAGTCAGTCCTCTTCTATTTCTCCCAAAAGGTATTGTATACTTTCACTTTGCCTTCCTCTTATCACTCACAGGCACACAAAATTGATTCAATCATCTCCCTCATTTTATTGCACGCACTTTATTTATTTATTTATTTATTATTTATTTTGAGATGGAGTCTCTGTCACCCAGGCTGGAGTGCAATAGCACAATCTCGACTCACCGCAACCTCCGCTTCCCAGGTTCAAGCAATTCTCCTGCCTCGGCCTTCTGAGTAGCAGGGACTACAGGCATGCGCCCTCATGCCTGGCTAATTTTTGTATTTTTAGTAGAGACAGGATTTTGCCATGTTGGCCAGGCTGGTCTCGAACTCCTGACCTCAAGTGATCCACCCATCTGAGCCTCCCAAAGTGCTGGGATTACAGGCATGAGCCACCCTGCCCAGCCCTACTGCACATTATAATCACTGATTGGGTAAGATCCCTGTTCTGTTATAGTTTTTCATTATTTTCTCCTCATCTCCCATTCTTAACACCAATTCCTCTCCCCTAAAATGCACTCAGTTTTGTATATTTAGTCTGTTTTTTAAATATACGTATTATTTCTAAAAATATTAGGCCAGGCACAGTGGCTCACGCCTGTAATCCCAGCACTTTGGGAGGCCCAGGCAGGTGGATCACCTGAGGTCAGGAGTTCAACACCAGCCCGGCCAACATGGTGAAACCCCGTCTCTACAAAAATACAAAAAAATTAGCTGGGCATGATGGCGGGTGCCTGTAATCCCAGCCTACTCAGGAGGCTGAGGTGGGAGTATCGCTTGAACCCAGGAGTGGGAGGTTGCAGTAAGCTGAGATCGCACCACTGTACTCCAGTCTGGGTGACAGACAGAGACTCCATCTCAAAAAAAAAAAAAAAATTTAACCTGGATATATAAAAGGTATCAGTGTTTGTGTATGTGAGAGTGTATTTAACAAAATGCAATATTGTGTATTTGCAGAAATGGGTTTCTGCTATGAATTTTATGCTGTTTCCTACTCCCTTTTCACTGTTTTTGTGAAAACAGGTATTTTTACTCTCTCTGTTTTGCATCAGTAAACCAAGCCTAAGTAAATCTATGCATTAGTGATGGACATCTGGACTGCCTCCGATTCTCACCATCACACACAGTCCTGTCATGAATATTCTGATACATGTCTCCTTATAGACCTAGGTGCTAGTTTCTCTTAGGTATATAATTAGAAGGACTGCTGAATCTTAAAGCATACGGTTACTTAAAAACTTTCAGGTTGCTTCCCAATGTGCTGTACCTGTTTCACATCAGCTGTACCTGTTTCCCATTTGCCTATGTTTTATTTTATTTTATTTTATTTTATTTTATTTTATTTTATTTTATTTTATTTTATTTT
>NW_012098255.1:24970-25962 GCF_000951045.1 Mandrillus leucophaeus
TCAAGGCACAGCACCTTTCCTTAAACTTATTTATGACACAGAGATCTTTGCTCACATGTTTTCCTGCTGACCCTCTCCCCACCATTACCCTATAGACCTGCCACATCCCCCTCTCCAAGATGGTAGAGATAGTGATCAACAAATACTGAGGGAACTCAGAGACCAGTGCTGGCACGGGTCCTCCGTATGCTGAGCGCTGGTCCCCTGGGCCCACTTTTCTTTCTCTATACTTTGTCTCTGTGTCTTATTTCTTTTCTCAGTCTCTCGCCCACCTGACAGAAACACCCACAGGTTGTGGAGGGGCTGGCCACCCCTTCAATCTGATCCTCATCTCAGACCCAGATGCAGCAAATTACCCAAGGAAAGAGAATAGCCAACAATCTCAGTTTACCTAATTAGTACTATTCCCTGTCTATAATTTTAGTTCATCTTGTTATTTTTGTTTTGCAGTTATTCGATAACTTTTAGAAATATTATATTTATAGTTTATGGTATTATATAAACTATATATGGTTTACATATTGTATTTCCATTAAAGTATTATATTTAAAAGTGTTATATTTTTCCCGTTGTAGTTGGCAAGATGGCCTGCCACTTCCTACAACAATCAACTCTGAAGCAGAGGCATTTTATTCATTATTTAAGTAAATAATAGATGCACATGTTATAAAATTTAAAAGGGCAGACAGTAAAATGTAAGCTTCCCTAACAACATTTTCTAGATCCACTCAGTTATCCCCAGAGGTAATTAACTGTTCCTGGCATATTCATCATCCTTTTCGATATATGTAGGTATGAATGTATATACAAGATAATTCCTCCTTTGAGGGCATATTTATGTTTTTCCTGCATTGAAAAACTTATTGGCCATGTGCGGTTGCTCATGCTGGTAATCCCAGCACTTCGGGAGGCTGAGGCGGGCAGATCACGAGGTCAGGAGTTCAAGGCCAGCCTGGCCAATATGGTGAAACCCCGTCGCTACTAAAAAAATA
>NW_012098255.1:28327-45686 GCF_000951045.1 Mandrillus leucophaeus
TTCACATCAGCTGTACCTGTTTCCCATTTGCCTATGTTTTATTTTATTTTATTTTATTTTATTTTATTTTATTTTATTTTATTTTATTTTATTTTTTTGAGACAGAGTCTCGCTCTGTCACCTAGGCTGGAGTGCAGTGGCATGATCTCGGCTCACTGCAGCCTCCGCCTCCCAGGTTCAAGCGACCCTTCTGCCTCAGCCTCCCGAGTAGGTGGGGTTATAGGCACGCACCACCATGCCTGGCTGATTTTTGTATTTCTACTAGAGATGGGATTTCACCATGTTCATGAAGCTGGTCTCAAACTCCTGACCTCATGTGATCCACCTGCCTCGGCCTCCCAAAGTGCTGGGATTACATGCATGAGTCACTGTGCCTGGCCTCTCATTTGCCTATATGTTACCCAAGACATAACTTTCTAATGTTTACCAAAGATATAAACTGGTATCTCGCCATTTTATTTGCATTTCTCTGGTTACTAGTGAGGTTCATCATGTCTTCATATTTTTAGCTACTTAGCTTTCCCCTTCTTAAGTTGGACTATTCACATTCTTTACCCATTTTTTTCTATTAGGTATTTTTTTTTCTTTCTAATTTCAGAAGTTCCTTGTATATTCTAGAATCTAGTTATAAGTCCCTTGTTTGTTTTAGATATCATACCTTCTCCTTGTTATTATCTCTTAACTTTGTTCATGATGTGCGTCATTGAAGACTTTCATATCGAGTTGCTCAGATTCATCCATTTATTTTTCCTCTTTGCTGTAAGGTTTTACAATCTTCTATTTTAAAAATTCTTTCCCACCTCAAGGTAACAAAAATGTTATTCTGAATTTTTGTCTATTAGCTTCATGGTTTCATCTTTGACTTTTTGGTATCTTATCTGTTGGAAATTTGTAACTGTGTGAGTTATAATCCAATTTTATTTTTCCAACATACTGTAAGTCAGTTTTCTCAAGATTACCCATTAACAACTCATTAATTCAAATACCATATCATATATGAAATTTCCATTCACACTCAGGTCTGTTTCTGGATTCTGGATTCTGTTCCATTGGGTACTTATTTATTCTTGTGCCAGTGCTACACAGTTTTTAAAAATTACTATGGCTATTATCTTTTTTTTTTTTTAAATAGAGATGAGGGTATCGCCATGTTTGTTGCCCAGGCTGGTCTCAAACGCCTGAGCTCAAGTGATCCAACCACCCTCCCAAAGTGCTGGGATTGCAGGCATGAGCCAATGAGCCTGGCCGCTATTATCTTTTTTTTGGGGGGAGGGTCTAAATTTTTTAAATTATTTTTAAAAATGGAAAAGCAGCTGGACGTGGTGGCTCCTGTCTGTAATCTAGCACTTTGGGAGGCCGAAGCGGGTGGATCACCTGAGGTCAGGAGTTCGAGACCAGTGTGGCCAACATGGTGAAACCCCATCTCTGCTAAAAATACAAAAATTAGTGGTGTGTGGTGGCGGGCACCTGTAATCCCAGCTACTCAGGAGGCTGAGGCAGGAGAATCGCTTGAACCCGGGAGGCAGAGGCTGCAGTGAGCCAAGATCCCGCCACTGCACTCCAGCCTGGGCAACAAAGAGAAAAACTCCATCTCAAAAAAAAGAAAAAAAAAAACAAAAGTGCAATTTTCATTCAATAAATATTTCATTCTTATGCAGTTTTGTTGCAGAAAGTGAAGTCCATGACTTTAGAATGATAGTAATTTATCTACCAAATAATCCATTTCACATAGCTTCAATAGCTGCAGCAATCTCCTTGAATTGTCTGTCGAAATTCTGAAACTGTGGAACTATCATTTCAAAGGACTTGGTCTTTACTTGGCCTGAATGATCTGCCACTTTTAGCATCACTGCAACATAAGGATACTTAAGAGATCTGCAACTGTCACAGCTCGCAGCCAAACCCAGTTTCCATTGAAAATCTACAAACTCTGGTCAGGCGCGGTGGCTCAGGCCTGTAATCACAGCACTTTGGGAGGCTGAGGTGGGTGGATCACCTGAGGTCAGGAGTTTACACCAGGCTGACCAACATGGTGAAACACCATCTCTACTAAAAAGACAAAATTAGCCCGGCGTGGGGGCACATACCTGTAGTCCCAGGTACTTGGGAAGCTGAGGCAGGAGAATCGCTTGAACCCAGGAGGCAGAGGTTGCAGTGAGCCGAGATCGTGCTAAGGAAGGAGACCACTACTACTCCTGCTGTCCTCCTACCCCCACCTTGCTTAGTTCACAAGACAGGAGGAAAGAGAGAAAGCAAAAAGTTGGGGGAAAAAAAAAAACAAAAAAACAAAAAAGTAAGATAAATAGCCAGACAACCTTGACACCACCACCCGGCCCTAGGAGTTGAAAAAAAAGTGATAATAATAACATTAACCCCTGACCTAAACTACTTGTGTCATCTGTAAATTCCAAACACTGTATGAAAAAAGCATTGTAAAACTTTTTGTTCTGTTAGCTGATGCATGTAGCCCCCAGTCACGTTTCTCACACTTGCTCATTTATCACGACCCTTTCACGTGGACCCGTTAAAGTTGTAAGCCTTTAAAAAGGTCAAGAGCTGGCCGGGGGTGGTGGCTCACGCCTGTAATCCCAGCACCTTGGGAGGCCGAGGTGGGTGGATGACGAGGTCAGGAAATTGAGACCATCCTGGCTAACATGGTGAAACCCTGTCTCCACTAAAAATACAAAAAAAATTAGCTGGGCATGGTGGCAGGTGTCTGTAGTCCCAGCTACTTGGGAGGCTGAGGCTGGAGAATGACCTGAACCCAGGAGGCGGAGCTTGCAGTGAGCTGAGATGCGCCACTGCACTCCAGCCTGGGCAACAGAGCCAGACTCCGTCTCAAAAAAAAAAAAAAAAAAGGTCAGGAGTTTCTTTTTCAGGGAGCTCGGCTCTTAAGACGCAAGTCGGCCTATACTCCCAGCCAAATAAACCACTTCCTTCTTTAATCTGGTATCTGAGGAGTTTTGTCTTCGGCTCATCATGCTACAGTGCCACTGGACTCCAGCCTGGCAACAAAGAGGGAAACTCTATCTCAAAAAAAAGAAAATAAAATCTACAAGCTAGTTGGTGACCTCAGACTTAGTATCCAGTGGCAGTTCACTGGACTCCTCCACGGGAGGTGTCTGGAGCTGGCACCATGGACTGGAGCAAATGCTTCCCCCCTTCCCCCAGTTATCAGTTACAGTGAGTCTCCTTATTCTCTTTTGTCAAAATTCCGTTGATTATCCATGGACTTATGCATTCATATAAATTTTACAATCGGTTGTCAAGTTATATAAGCCATTCTGTTGATATATTGACATCGCATGGGTCTTGCAGGAGAACATGGAGGAAATTCACATCTTTATAATACTAAATCACCTCATTTATAAATAAGGTAAATCTCTTCACTTAATTAGTTTTTAACTTGCCCTTGAATAATTTTAAGTGTTTCTCAATACAAAGGTTATGTGCATTTATTCTGTGGCTTGTTCTTAGACACATTATGATTTTATTCTATCATGAATGATATGTTATTTTCTCATATTTTCTAGGCGATTATTGCGGATGCGGTGGAAATTTCTGATTTTTTTAATGTTGATTTTGTAGCCAGCAATCTTAATGAACTATTGTATTGTATTGTATTGTAATAGTTTACTAATTCCGCTTCATTTTCTATGTAGCTAATCAAAACAATTGTGCCTCTTTGAAAAACTATATAGCATCAAGGTTAAAAGGTGAAATATGGAAGCCATAAAAACTAGTTTCAAAACTGTAGTTAACTCCTCTACTTCCTTTCCAGATTACAAATTTAATGTCCAGTTTTCTTCCCTGAGACTAGACTCCTCTACTGAAGACTCATTTTATAACATTCCTTATCTTTCCATCATCACCACCCCATCTACACCACAAAGGAAGAAATCCTTTGCCCTATTGCCTCCTGCTGCCATAAAATTATATATTATAGGGTATCAGAGTCTTTTTGTTTTTGTTTATTGAGACAGAGTCTTGCTTTGTCACCCAAGCTGGAGTGCAGTGGCGCCATCTGGGCTCACTGCAACCTCTGCTTCCCAGGTTCAAGCAATTCTCATGCCTCAGCCTCCAAGTAGCTGGGATTACAGGTGCCTGCCACTACGCCCAGCTAATTTTTGTATTTTTAGTAGAGACAGAGTTTCATCATGTTGCTCAGGCTGGTCTCGAACTCCTGACCTCAGGTGATCCACCCAGCTCAGCCTCCCAAAGTGCTGTGATTACAGGCATGAGCCACTGCGCCCGGCCTCAGAATCTCCAGAAGGAGGACATGGTGGAAGATACCGAGCAATGGGATAGTAAAGAGTTGGGGACAGAGTTAAGTTTTATAAGGAATTAGGGATACCAGCAGCTCTAAGAGCCAAGATTTGGGTTATTCAACTCAGAATGGGGAAGGAACCTCAGCTTCATGATGGTAAAAAATTCCACCACCTCTGCCCAGAAAAAGGTGATTCACATCCTGTTATCACTGTGTACTCAGGGAAATAGCTCCCCACAAGGCACTGCATTAGGGAGAAACTATGGTGAGGAACAGTGATGAGCAGGGCATGAAGAGTGATCGTCTTAAGCCAGATATGATGTCCTGAGGGTGAACTCCAGGACCTCCTGTCCCTCAGGACGATCCCACAGTCTCGCTGACCACTGAGGCCAGATGCATAAAAGCTTTGCCTTCCCAGAGACTGATCAGGGGAAAAGGTACTGGCACAGCCTCTTCAGTTCCTGGCACGGAGGGGCAGAGACTAGCCCACATTGAAAGTGGCCTCTTCAATGGGAGGATCCTGTGTCCTGGGCTATCTTAGGTCTCATCTGATCTTGCATAGTGAAAGCTACTCATGGGAGAACTCCCTTAGCGGGGAAGCCCTTAGAGTGGAACCTTTCCTAACGTCAGCTCTAGTTTCTGGAAGTATATGCCATTCTTCTCCACTCTCTGTAGCACTGTGGTCTTACCCTCTGAAGAGAATGTTTGTTGGTTGCCACCTTAGCATTACAACATCCTATTCCCTTCTTACAGATACCCTGAATTTGTCAGCCATAGAGTTTGAGTAGGGTTAATCTTACCCCGGACCTCAGGAGTAGGCCCTAATTATTTAAACGAAGCAGCATATCCCATCCCTGTGACACGATAATGAGTTCTCCAAGAAGTACACACTTTTTTCTGCTGGCTGTGAACAAGGGAACCTATAGCTCAAGCTGCCCATGGTGGGCACTTTGAAAACATGAATAGAGAGTCTGCCCCAGAATGGAGTCCACATTGAAGAAGAAGGACCAAGATAAACCAGATACTTCTTTTTTATTATTATTAATTGAGATGGAGTCTCACTCTCTTGCCCAGGCTGGAGTGCAGTGGCACAATCTCGGCTCACTGCAGCCTCCACCCGCTGGGTTCAAGCAATTCTCATGCCTCAGCCTCCCACATAGCTGGGACTACAGGTGTGCACCACTATGCCCGGCTAATTACTTTGTATTTTTAGTAATACCAGGCTGGTCTCGAATCTTTGACCTCAGTTGATCTGCCCGCCTCGATCTCCCAAAGTGCTGTGATTATAGGCGTGAGCCACCGTGCCTGGCCCAGAGACTTCTTTGAGCCTTGTATGAAGACTTACCTGAAACCCAGATCTACCTAGGGTTGTGAAGCAATATTTTCCCTTTATTATTTAAGCCAATTTTCTGATAAAATGCCTTAACCTGATAAACTATTATCTGTCTAGCATTCAGTCCATTGGACATTTCTTTAAAAAAAAAAAAAAAAGGAACCGTTCATGAATCTGTGCATCAACCTTGCACAGGGGCCATGTTCATCTTCTCTGTACTATTCCAATGTGAGTATATGTGCTGCCGAAGTGAGCACTATTGAACATCTCTGATGTCTTTCTACATACTGCACAGCCTCAACCTGTAACCAGGTGCTCCTCTTTTGCTCTCTCACTACCACCCCCAACTCCTTAACCCTCTTCCTTTGCTTATTCATCCCACAACCCACTTTCTCCTCTAGGTTCTTGCTAGATTAGAGCTCCTGGCGCAGTCAGTCAACATCGTTCCATGCTAGCCCCTGGGCATTTGTATCACACAACAGCATGTAAGTCTTCACTGCTGCCTCGTAATTCTCTCATCCTTCTCTTCTTAATTTTCTTTTTTCTTTTCTTTTCTTTTTTTTTCTTTTTTTTTTTTTTTTTTGACGAAGTTTTGCTTTTTCATCCAATCTGGAGTGTAATTGCGTGATCTCAGCTCACTGCAACCTAGGCCTCCTGGGTTCAAGCTATTCTCCTGCCTAAGCCTCCCGAGTAGCTGGGATTACAGGGGCGCGCCACCACGCCCAGCTAATTTTTGTATTTTTAGTAGAAATGGCGTTTCACCATGTCAGCCAGGCTGGTCTCGAACTCCTGATCCTAGGTGAGATCCGCCCACTTGGACTCCCACAGTGCTGGGATTACAGGTGTGAGCCACCACGCCCGGCCTCTTCTTAATTTTCCAAAGCCTTTGTCATATGGCATCCCTAAACCATCTCCTCTTCCTACCTCCTCAGATAATTTCACCCGCAGCAGTGGAAAAGATGAGGTCATTCGACATAAGCTGTTACTCTACACAGGTATCTTGGGGTTCTACCTAGAGAGGTATCTTGAGTCCCTCCAGGAATACTCTCCACGGTCTCTTTCCTCTTCGTTTGCTTCCTCGGACAATAATAACGTGTAGTCCCACTAAGCGAGACAGCCTGAGAACATCAGGGTCGCAGACTCTCCTTAATGTTAAGTAGCGCTTCCATCTTACCCAAGTACAATTTACCTAGGTTCAGTCTCTTCATCTTTAAAACACGTTTAATACTTCGCTCGCGGCACTGTTGTAGAACTAGTTAAACACGAGAATGTGAAAATGCTTCTAAATTCAGTGCTGGGCAAATCTAAGGCGTACTTTGTTCTAAATACGAGCTGGTTTCCCTTGACCTGGCCAAGTCTGTCCCCTGGGTCTCTTCTACTTCGTTTTTCTCCAGTCCCCGGGTGGGGCTCTCAGTGGCCGCGGTGGCCTGGCCCCAGGGCGTCCACGCTCCCCGCCAAGCTCCTTAGGGACCCGACAGGATCAGGAAAACTCAACGACGAGCATTCGAGGACGCCTGGAGCCCTGCCCCACTGTCTCAGGGCTATGGCTGCAGCCCTGACTGTGCCAGAAATTTCCTAAGGAAGCACCATGGAGTTCACCCCTATGCCCTCGGTCATGATCCCCCGCGAGCAGCCCGGGCTTTGCCTGCTTTGCTGGCTACTTCCCTGCGCGCCCCCATCCCGAAGCTGTGGTTGGCCCGCCGGGTACTTTTCTCTTGGATCAGGGACGCAGTGATGAGGCGCTACCTTTTAAGAGCCGTTTGCAAAACCCCAGCAGTCACTTCGTTTCCGTAGTGTAGTGGTTATCACGTTCGCCTCACACGCGAAAGGTTCCCGGTTCGAAACCGGGCGGAAACAAAGTGAGGTGTGTTTTTGTTTTTTCCTTCCCCATATCCTTTCGATTTCTACATAGGAATCCTCCAAGCTCGCAGTGAGATCCCAGAACTCTAGGTCCCAGAAGAGTTGGAAGGACTGAAGGGCAGACACTAGCAGCGGAGCGGCTCTCGACAACGGGCTCGGAGCCGGCAGCGCCCCTGGCGGCTGTGGGCGACTGGGTCCCCCCGGAGCCGTGAGACCTTTTGACATCAGCAGGCACCGTGTCGCGGTTCCGCCCCGTCAGTTTCTGTGTCTTTTCTGACACCCAGAAGGCACTCCGGGCACACTGGGGACCGGAAATGGCTGCTCAGCGAATGAAGTCGTCACTTCCGACCCGGACCCCTGAGGAGCAAGTTGTGGTTCAGGGCCTAGTCCTGAACGGCCGGTCTGTTTTTCAGAACCTGCTCAGGCTTCGGCTCCTACTCCGGCCTCTTCGGCTGAGACTGCGCCGGGTTCGTTTCCTCCACATAGTTTACAAACCTGCATAGAGATCCAAGAGTGCGCTGGTGATTATCTCACTTTGCGCTGATTGCCGGCATCATTAACGCCGTAGTCCAGAGGAACGAACCGAACCGAACGGAACGTGGTGACGGAGCGGGGATCACAAGTCGCTCTGCTCTGTCACCCCCACCAAACTTGCCTTTATTGTGTTTATTTTCTCATTTGTCACCATCCAGTTCTCAGTCACAGAAATGTTAGTTCTTTCTCTTTCCTTTCAAGATTCTTAGGTTCTAAATCAGGTGGAAACAATGTACATTTTCAATTAAAAGATTATTTTCACAACTCTCCTAAAAGAGGGACAAACAATTTGAACAGACACTTGATAAAAGAAGATATATGGATCGCAAATAATCACATGAAAAGATGGCCAACGTCATTAATCATTAGGGAATGTCATTAATCATTAGGGAAATGCAAATTTAAAACACAATGAGATACCACTACACACATATCAGACTGTCTAAAATTTAAAAGACTGACCATACCAAGTTGGCAAGGAGGTGGAGAAACCAGAACACTCATTCACTGCTGATGGGAATGTAAAATGGTACACTCACTTTGGAAAACAGTTTGGTAGTTTTTAAAAACGTTAAACTACTACAATATGACTCAGCCATTCCACTCCTAGGTATTTACCAAGAGTAAACAGAGCATATGCCCATACAAAAGCCTGTACACACACGTTCACAGCAGCTCTATTTGTAATAGCCCCAAACTGTAGACAATCCAAATGTCAATCAACAAGTTAAAGACCAATCCATACAATGGAATGTTAGCCAAAAAAAGGACGGAACTATTCATATATACAATAACATGAATCTCAAGTATGCTGAGTAAAAAAAGCCACTGCACCCAGCCTCCATTACAGCATTTTGAATTTAAAACATTTTTCGGCCAGGCAAGGTGTTTCACGCCTTTAATCCCAGCAGTTTGGGAGGCTGAGGTGAGCGGATCGCCTGAGCCCAGGAATTTGAGACCAGCCTGGCCAACATGGCGAAACTAAAGATATAACTATTAGCCTGTAATCCCAGCTACTCCGGAGGCTGAGGCTTCAGACTCGCTTGAGCCTCAGAGGCGAAGGTTGTAGTGAGCGGAGATCCAGACTGGGCAACAGAGAGAATCTATCTCAAAAAAAAAAAGTAGGCCCTATGAACTGTGCCTAACATGTAAATCAGACCTGAATTGTGGTGATAATTTCCCAGATGTATACACATGTCAAAACTTGTACATTTTAAATATGTTCAGTTTATTGTATGTCAGTTAAGCCTTAACATAGCTATTATTGTAGCAGGAGGAGCCGCAGACAAGACCCCTTCAGACACCGGGTTGCAGAAGGAAAGGGCTTTATTCAGCTGGGAGCATCGGTGGACTCACGTCTCCAAAATCCGAGCTCCCTAAGTGAGCAATTCCTATCCTTTTTAAGGGCTTACAACTCTAAGGGGGTCCATGTGAGAGGGTCGTGACTGAGCAAGCAGGGGGTACGTGACTGGGGGCTGCATGCACCGGTAATCAGAACGGAACAGAACAGGACAGGGATTTTCATGATGCTTTTCCATACAGTGTCTGAAATCTATAGATAACACAAGCAGTGAGCTCAGCGGCTGATTTTTAACTACCAGGCCCAGGGCGCAGAGTTGGGTTATCTGCATGTGGATTCCATTTCTGCTTTTAGTTTTTACGTCTTCTTTCTGTGGAGGCAGAAATTGGGCATAAGACAATATAAGGGGTGATCTCCTCCCTTATTATAATTTTTTAGTATTTCCCAGAAAAAATTAAAAAGCCCACATATTTGAAGGCTGTTTGGAATATTCATATAAAATATAGGTCGACCATCCCAAATCTGAAAATCTGAAATTCAAAACATTCCAAAATCCTAAACGTTTTGGGTGCTGACAGGATGATCAAAGGAAATGCTCATTGGAGCATTTTGGATTACAGATTTTCAGATTTGAGATACTCAACTAGGGTGGGTATAATGCAAATATTCCAAAATCTGAAAAAAATCAAAATTTGAAACAATTCTGGTCCCAAGTATTTTAGATAAAGGATACTCAACCTGTACTTTTTTTTTTTTTTTTTTGAGACAAAGTTTTGCTCTTGTCATCCAGGCTAGAATGCAATGGTGCGATCTCAGCTCACTGCAACCTCTGCCTCCCGAGTTCAAGGGATTCTCCTGCCTCAGCGTCCCAAGTAGCTGGGATTACAGGCGCCCATCACCACACCCGGCTAATTTTTGTATTTTTACTAGAGATGGGGTTTCGCCATGTTGGCCAGGCTGGTCTCGAACTCCTGACCTCAGGAGATCCACCTGCCTCGGCCTCCCAAAGTGCTGGGGATTACAGGCGTGAGGCTTTTTGTTTTTTGTTTGTTTTTACAGGGTCTTGCTCTGTCACCCAGGCTGGAGTGCCTAAATAATTTCTTTCTACCTCCTATATCAGGACTACAGGCATGCATCACCAGAGCCTACTATATATACATACATACATATATACACACACATATATACACACACACACACATATATACACACACATATACATACACACACACATACATACACACACACACACACACATAGAGAGAGAGAGAGATTTTTTATTTTTATACAGAGTCTCGCTCTGTCACCCAGGCTGGAGTGCCATTGATCTTGGCTCACTGCAACCTCTGCCTCCTAGGATTACGGTGCCTGCCACCTCGCCTGGCTATTTTTTGCATTTTTAGTAGAGACAAGATTTTGTCATGTTGGCCAGGCTAGTCTCAAACTCCTGACCTCAGGTGATCAACCCACCTTGGCCTCCCAAAGTGCTAGGATTACAGGTGTGAGCCACCACATCCGGCCAGGCCTGCTAATTTTTAATTTCTAAAAATTAAAAATTAATTTAAACTGCTAAAGTTTAATTTTTAAACTTTTTTTGGTAGAAAGTGAGTCTCACTAAATTGCCTAGCTGGCCTTGAACTCCTGGCCTCAAGAGATCCTCGGGCTTTGACCTCTCAAAGTGTTGAGATTATAAGTATGAACCACCACACCCAGGCTTAAATTTTTCTTTAATCAAAAATTTTATATGGCCGGGCGCTGTGGCTCATGCCTGTAATCCCAGCTACTCAGCAGGCTGAGGCAGGAGAATCGCTTGAACCTGGGAGGCAGAGGTTGCAGTGAGCTGCGATCGTGCCACAGCACTGCAGACTAGGCAACAGACCGAGACTACATCTCAAAAAAAAAAAAAAGTTTTGTATGGACAGGTGCGGTGGCTTATTCCTGTAATTCTAGCACTTTGAGAGGCTGAGGCAGGAGGACGGCTTGAGCCCAGGCAGTCTGATCACTTGAGCCCAGGAGTTCAAGACTAGCCTGGGCAAACATGGCAAAACCTAGGCTCTACCTAAACACAAAAATTATCCAGACATGGTGGTTCATACCTGTGGTCCTAGCTACTTGGGAGGCTGAGATGGGAGGATCGCTTGAGCCTGGGGGCAGAAGTTGCAGTGAGCCATGATTGTGCTGATACAGGAGACAGAAATTATTTAGGCAGATAGTGAGCACAGAAAAGTCCTCAGTAGAATTTCTTTGCTAACAAAAAAGCAGCCCCCAAAATCATTTCTAAGAAACAGCAGGCTGAAAAATTGAGCTGCAAACATGGATAAGCAAGCTCGAAGCTTGCACAGGGGAATGCTGGCAGCTATGCCAATAGAAAAGGGGTACCCGGGGGGTCAGGCATGTCCACCATGGAGGCTCCATCTTCCCTTTTTTTGTTACCATATGTATAGTAATAAAGAAATGGGCAATACGGTGCAGCTCAGGCAGTGAACCTGCCTGCATAATCAAAGATTGGGGTGGAGGAAGCCAGAGATTCCCATCCTATGCAAATAGCACACCTGGTCAGACCAGTTTTTTGCACGCTATGTAGATCAGACTCTGCCTCCTCACCAGCTCATCTATAAAACCCCCTGCATTTCACTGTAGATCTGGCAACCCATTTTTCCAGGACCCCTCTCTGCAGCAGAGAGCTATTCTCTTTCTTTCGTCTATTAAACTTCCACTCTCAACCTCACTCTTTGTGTGTCTGCATCCTTATTCTTGGTGGTTGTGAGACAACGAACCTCAGGTGTTACTCCAGGTAACAAGGCCATTTCAGTGCCAGTGCACTCCAGCCTGGGCAACAGAGTGAGACCCTGTCTCAAACAAAAAACAAATCCGTGTCCTCATGGAGTTTACATCCTACTTCGTGAGGCAGATAATAAAATATGTGGTTTGTGTGATGTTGTGAAGAAGTATACTTTTGATCTTTGTCCTTAGTTCCTAACACAGATCTAAAACACTTGTAATTTCCTAAGTAATAGGGGTGAGAGGAGTGTCTTTTGTTATTCACAAAAAGCCCCTTCCAAGCATACCTGAGTTTATACTAATGAGGTGATTCCTGGAAGATGGGGGCCAGTTTCCAGAGAAACCAATCAAATGATCAGAGGGTTGGAACTTTCAGCTCCATCGCCAACCTCTGGGGAGGAGAAAGGGGCTGGAGATTGACTCCAATGGTCAATGATTTCATCCATTCTGTCTAAGTAATAGAATCTACATCCAAACCCTAAACAACAGGGTTCCAAGAGTTTCTGGCTTAGTGAACACATCGCGGTGCTACGAAGGTGGCAAGCCTAAATAGAGCATGGATGCTCCAAGCCCTCACCTATACTTGCCCGCGGTGCATCTTCCATTTGGCTGTCCATCTGTAAACTTTGTCATATTCATTATTATTATTATTATTATTATTATTGCAGACAGAGTCTCACTCTGTTTTCTAGGCTGGAGTGCAGTGGTGCGTTCTCAGCTCACTGTAACCTCCACCTCCTGAATTCAAGCGATTCTCTCAGCCTCCTGAGTAGCTGGGATTACAGGCACCCACCACTACACCCAGCCAATTTTTGTATTTTTAATAGAGATGGAGTTTCATCATGTTGGCCAGGCTGGTCTTGAACTCCTGACCTCTCAGGTGATCTGTCCACCTCAGCCTCCCAAAGCGCTGGGATTACAAGCATATGCCAGCACACCCAGACTTGTCATATTCTTTATAATAAACTGGTAAATGTAAGTAAATGTCTCCCTGAGTTTTGTGAGCAATGATGGCAAATTATCAAACAGGAGGAGGGTGTTTGGAAAGCCCCAGTTGATAGCCAATTGGTGAGAAGTACAGATGACAATCTGGAACTTGTGATTGGCATCTGAAGTGAGGAGCAGTCTTGTGAGCCTGAGTCCTTAACCTGTGGGAACTTCATTAATTCCAGGTAGTGTCCGACTCGAGTTAGATGGGAGGACATACAATTGGTGACCACTGAGAACTGGAGAATTGTTTGGTGTGGAAACCCACACATTTGGTGTCAAAAGTGTGTGGGCAGAGGAAACAGTTTTTATTTAGTATGTCAGATGTGACAAGTGCTAAAGAGAAATAAAGAGGGAAACAGGATATGAAATATCTGGGTGTCTTCGTATGTGAAATTTTAGATAGTGTGGCTAAGGCAGGTCCCCTGAGAAGTGACTTTTGTGTTAAGACCTGAAGGAGTGAGGGAAGTAGCCATGTAGAATATCTAGAGGACAAGCTTCCAGGCTGAGGGGCCACAAAGTGCAAAGGTTCTGTGGCAACAGCAAACTGTTGTGTCCCAGAAATAGCAAAAACCAGTGTAGCCAGATCCAAGTGAGCTAGGAGGAGGTGAAGGGTCTTGTGGAACACAGCAAGGATTTTGGCTTTCACTTTGCATGATGGGATCCTGGGGAAATGCGTTTCCCTGCAAGTACAACAGGGAGAGTTAGGGCAGGGAATGGATCTCAGAGCAAAAAACATAAATGTGGTACATGTGGTTTCACTGGGGCTTCTTGATAGTATGGGAGAGGGAAACTACAGCCGAACAGCAGCAAGAAAGGAGTAACTACAGTTGCCCTGGTGGCTCTGCTTTCTTCTCTGTCCTGATCCCAAAGTGGTTGATTCCTTCCCCTCACCCTTGTCTCAGACCAACTACTCTAGCACTCCTAGTTTACCCATTCCATTAGCTCCTTTCTAAGCAGATACCAGCAACGTGAGGCAGTGGGGGAAGAAGAGGATAGGACAAATTCCTCAGGGCTCTATGGATCTTGAAAAGAGTCCATCCCTGTTGGTCAGAATATTTCAGGACTTTACAGAGAGTACAGTGAAATAGTAGAGTGATGGGCCTGTGCCATCCAGTGGGGCCAGAATCTTCTAAAGTCTGATCCTAGTCAGGTGCACTGGCACACACCCGTAGTCCCAAAGACTTGGGAGAAAGAAATGGGAGGATCGCTTGAGCCCAGGAGTTTGAAGCTGCTGTGAGCTATGATAGCAGCACTGCATTCATCCATGGGTGACAGAGTGAGACTCCATATCAAAAAATATACACAAAAAACAAAGTCTGATCTTTGCTAGGATACAAGAGGGAAATCCAGGGGCAGACAGACAGGCCTTGTTTATGAAAAGAAACAAGACTATGGCTCCCCGTGGAATTTCTAAGGTACATTTTATAAACCGGACCCCTTGAGATTTTACCACACCAGCATTTTTAGTGACTGAAAGGATGAAAATTCCGAACAGGCCCTTGCTTGCACTTGTGTTTTGCCCAATATTCCTTCTACAATATAATTATAAACTGCTGATGTACTGTTTTCTTTGCCAAGCAGAAGAATATAACTTCAGGGTCTTGAAAAAAAAAAAATTGCAGAAGGACCAGGCATGGTGGATCATGCCTGTAATCCCAGCACTTTGGGAGGCGGAGGCGGGCAGATCACTTGAGGTCAGGAGTTTGAGACCACCTTGGCCAACATAGAGAAACTTCATCTCTACCAGAAAAAAACAAAAAACAAAAATTCGCTGGGTGATATGTGCCTGTAGTCCCAGTTATTCAGGAGGCTGAGGTGGGAGAATCGCTTGAACCCGGGAGACGAAGGTTACAGTGAGCCGAGATCGTGTCACTGCAGTCCAGCCTGGGCGACAGAGTGAGATCCTGTCTCAAAAAAAAAAAGCAGAAGATTTGAATGAATGCCTTTAAGGATGTTATGCTCAACTGCTGACGCCCGGAAGTCTGGTTGTTCAAGACATTATCTGAGACTGAAGAAACACAGACTTTTCCCCTCGAGTCTCTGAAACTCCCCCTCCTTACTCTCCAGCTGCATAAAAACTCCTCACTTTGGGCCAGGCACAGTGGCTCAAGCCTGTAATCCCAGCACTTTGGGAGACCGAGGCGGGCAGATCACCTGAGGTCAGGAGTCTGAGAAGAGCCTGGCCAACATGGTGAAACCCTGTCTGTACTAAATATACAAAAATTAGCCAGGCGTGGTGGTGCACGCTGCAATCCCAGCTACTAGGGAGGCTGAGGCAGGAGAATCACTTGAACTTGCAGCCTCGACTTTCCAGGCTCAAGCGACTCTCCCACCTCAGCCTCCTGAGTAGCTGTGACCACAGGAGGCTGCCACCACACCCAGCTAATTTTATTTTATTTTGAAGAGACAAGTCTTATTATATGACCAGGCTAGAAATGCATCTTTTAATTCCCATAGGTGAGCCCTCTGCCAAAATAGTAGTAAAAAGCTGGAAGTACTTTAAAGCCCAGCTGTAGAAAGAGTTTTAAATCACTCATTTTGCACGTCATCCTGCTCTTGGACAGGTTCAAGACTTACTGCTAACTGAAAAGACTCAAGTGAAGAGTAGTGTGTATAGTGTGGGGTTTTTGAGTAAGGGGAAAATAGAGGAAATATATTTATGCATATTAATACAGATACATGTATAGATCTAGTTGGCCTCCCACATCAGCGGATTCCCAAAATATTAGGGAAAATAACAATAAAAATAATGCAAATACAAACAATACAGTATAACTACGTTGTATTAGGTATTACAAGTAATCCATAGCTGATTTAAAGTGTGTGGGAGGATGTGCGTAGTTGTATGTAAATACTATGCCATTTTATAGGAGGGACTTGAGCATCGCAGATTTTAGTATGGGGTGCTGTCCTGGAGCTAATCTGCCTGCGGATACCAAGGGATGACTGGAGATCATCTAGGAAGGTCACGCAAAAACTGTAACAGTGGTTGCTTCCGGGAAAGAGAATGGGGGAACTCAGGGTAGGGATGGTAAAGAGACTTGCCGCCGCGAATCACGCCGAGGTGCCTCGCATCCAGCCTTGTGCTCCGGCCCCCGCTCAGGTGCGCTGCCAGGCAGAGTCCCTTGCCCAGCCCCACGGAAGGCAGCCCATCTCCTGGGCACCGACCCTGAACGTCGGCCAACCTCGCAGGCCTAGCGAAGACCCCAAATTCGACGCCGCAGGCCTGAGGCCTGGGGAAAAAGTGACCCGAATTTCCCGCAAGCTCAAGGACACCTAGGGGCGCTCCAGCCCCTCCCGGCCCTCCTCCCTCAGTCAGTCTCACGCCTCGCCTCGCCTCTGACTCGGGCCTCTCGGTGCCCAGTCACTGCCACGCCCCGTCACTCCCACGCCCCCTCACGCCCACACCCGTCACTCCCACGCCCCGCCCCTCCTCTCACCCGCGTAGTGCTCTCAGTCGCTCTTGCGCCCCGCCCTTCTGCTTCCGTCACTCGTGAGCCCCGCCCCCCTCTCGTCCCGCCCCTCCTCTCGTCTCGCCCCTCCTCTCTTCCGTCCCTTCCGCTCGTCCCTCCCCTCCTCTCGTCCCGCCCCGCCCTTCTGCTTCCGTCACTCGTGAGCCCCGCCCGTCCTCCCGTCGCACATCTCCTCTCGCCCCGCCCCTCCCCGCCCTTCTGTTCTCCGTCATCGTGAGCCCCGCCCCTACTCTCGCCGCGCCCCGCCCCCCTTCCCTCCCCGCGTCTCGCAAGAGGGTCCGGAGCTTTCCCGTCATTAGTGAGTCAAAACCGGAAGTCTGGGAAAGGCTGATCTCAGTTCCCAACAGCAGGGGCTGGACAAGACGGAGACGGTACTGGCAATACGCAGGTCGAAGGGAAGCGGAGCGGAGCACGCGCGGGCTGTGACGAGGGAGCGGAGAAATAGCTGTCCCGTTAGCCTCGTGTAGACGTCCCGGGTTCAGCCCCAGGAGGACGAAAAGACTGCCGTGTCCTCCCGAGGGGAGTGGCGTTCCCATTGACCTGAACACCTCACCTCATACTCGTGCGTGGACGTGTTCCAGCCGAGTCCTGTTCACTCCAGCTCCTCCGTCTCCACCCTAATCCTAATCATTGGTGTTTCGTTTGAAAGGGTTCTGGGAATTTATCAAGCAGGAAAATTTGGAATCCGGCAGAATTAAGCAATTCCCTTTAATTAAATAGCTTTCGGAGTCTTTAATTTGCTGATATGCATTTTTTTTTTTTTTTTTTTTTTTGAGACGGAGTCTCGCTTAAAGTTTAATCAGAAACTATTTTTTTCCTAT
>NW_012098255.1:50554-53523 GCF_000951045.1 Mandrillus leucophaeus
AAAAAAAAAAAAAAAAAAAAAGAGTTCATTTGAGTAGGAAGCAGATGAATCGGGAAATACCAAACTGAAAGAAGTTTAATTTTTCTCATGACAAATCATCAGGGGCAAGTATTTATGGAGTAAATGTGGAAACAAAATAAATAATTTGATTGATTGCAATTATACAGTTGCCTTATTCATTCATTCACCTTGTTGGAAAGTCCCTAGTTATGTAAGTTTTTGGCTATTTCCAACTGGTTGAGCTTAAGTTTTATTTTTCTTTAATACAGGCATTTACAAGAAATGGCTCAACATAAGTTTCCCTTGTGTTTGTAAATCAAGGTTGAGGTCAATTATGAGGCCTAACTGGTTTTGTCTGCTCAGAGATTCTTCAGGCCTGGTCTCCATTTTATTTTACTTCAACATACGTCTGAAGTTATGCTGGCTGTTGACTGGGATCTCAGCTAGGATTGTCAGCAGGAACACCTATGCGGTTTCTCCATGAGGTTGCTCTGCTTCCTTATATCCAAGGTGGCTGGATTCTGAGTCACTCCTAAGACAATCAAGTGGAAGATGTATAACCTTTTTTGAACTTGCCTCACTTCCACCTTACTTACAGGCCCACCCAAGTTCAAGAGGAGGGAATATAGACGCTACCTCTTAATGGGAGGAGTGTCACATTTAAGAAGAGCATGTGGTATGGAATATCTTGTTACAACCCTCTTGAAAAGTACCACCTGGCTGGGCGCCGTGGCTCATGCCTATAATCCCAGCACTTTGGGAGGTTGAGGCGAGCGGATCACCTGAGGTTGGGAGTTCGAGACCAGCCTGACCAGCATGGTGAAACCCCATCTCTACTAAAAATACAAAATTAGCTGGGTGTGGTGGTGCAGCTAACGTGGCTCCTAGCTACTTGGGAGGCTGAGGCAGGAGAATCGCTTGAACCCAGGAGGTGGAGGTTGCAGTGAGCCAAGATTGCGCCATTGCACTTCAGCCTGGGCAACAAGAGGGAAACTCCCTCTCAAAAAAAAAAAAAAAAAAAAAAAAAAAAAGAAAGAAAAATACAACCTGCCACAGCCATTAAATTTTGAAGTGGTTATAGAGAAATAGATAACAAAGACTTACTGTTATGGGGTTTACTTAATTCACCTAGGTAACTGCTTGGTATTGTGTGATTTGCTAGAATGAAATCTGCTAGTATTCCTTCTATAATTAAAAAAATAACTTCAGGCTGGGAGTGGTGGCTCATGCCTGTAATCCCAGCACTTTGGGAGGCTGAGGCAAGCAGATCACTTGAGCCCAGAGTTCGAGACAAGTCTGGGCAACATGGTGAAACCCTGTCTCTATAAAAAATACAAAAATTAACCAGGCATGGTGGTGTGAGCCTGTAGGCCTAGCTGCTCGGGAGGCCGAGATTGGAGGAGCACCTGCGCCTGGGGAGGTCAAGGCTATAGTGAGCTTCGATCATGCCACTGCAGTCCAACCTGGGTGACAGAGTGAGATCCTGTATCAAAAAAAAAAAAGTGTTTAAAAATAAGTAACTTTAAAAGAAGACACCTGAAATTGTGGCCAGACCTAGATTCTAATTCTGACTCCAGTATTAACTGATTATGACCTTGGGCAAATCAAGTTCTCAATATCTTAATTTAAAAATTTTTCTAAATGAGATAAAATAAATATTTTCTTAAAGTAGCTGGAAAAGGTGAACAAAAGCAATATTGTATATTACATGCAGTTTTGCAAAATTTGGGCTCAAGTTCCTTGAGATGCTTACAAAAAATAAATTCAGTGGCTAAATAAACTGAGGAATGCTGTATATTATATCCCTCTCCCACTCTTGAAGAGTCTCAGTAAACATTAGGAAATTAAACAGGCTGGGCGCGGTGGCTCATGCCTGTAATCCCATTACTTTGGGAGGCTGAGGTGGGTGGATCACCTGAGGTCAGGAGTTCGAGACCAGCCTGACCAACATGGAGAAACCCCATCTCTACTAAAAATACAAAATTAGCTGGGTGTCGTGGTGCATGCCTGTAATCCCAGCTACTAGGGAGGCTGAGGCAGGAGAATCGCTTAAACCTGGAAGGTGGAGGTTGCAGTGAGCCAAGATTGTGCCATTGCACTCCAGCCTGGGTAACAAGAGCAAAACTCCAAAAAAAAAAAAAAGGAAATTAAACGTCTGAGCATTCCCATAGGAAATAAATTTATTCAATTTGTTTAAGCAATCAAATTAGATGACGGCTAGAGATTTCAGATTTTAGGGTCTGGGCTTTTGGGAGCAGGCTGGTGTGGGGGTTTGCCAGACTACCTGAGTTTGGTAACTGGTTCTACAACTTACTGTGTATTCTTGGAGAAATTATTTAACTTTCCTAAGCTTCAGTTTTTTCACATGCAAAATGCTATTATTATTCTAATTTTACATTTGGTTGTTGCAAAAATAAGTTAAAACATTTTTGGTTACATTTTAATTTAATCACTTATATAATGATGATGCGACTAATAACACTGATCTAGATAGGCTGTAGTCTAGCTTCTTTTTTTAGTTTTTTAATTTGATCTAGACTTTTTAGGAAATTACTCCGGGCAAGATTTCTGACAAAAGACAAGGGAGAGGGTAAAATTTAGGAGTAGTTTGGGAGGTCGAGGAGGGCAGATCACTTGAGGTGAGGAGTTCGAGACCAGCCTGGCCAATGTGGTGAAACCCCCCTCTCTACTAAAATACAAAAATTAGCTGGACATGGTGGTGCACACCTGTAATCTCAGCTACTCGGCAGGTTGAGGCATAAGAATTGCTTGAACCCAGGAGGCAGAGGTTGCAGTGACCTGAGATTGTGGCACTGTACTCCAGCCTGGGCAACAGAGCAAAACTCTGTCTCAAAAAAAAAAAAAAAGAGACACAAGATCTCATCCTGGCATCAGTCACTGGTATCTCCTTTCATTACTCCTTGGCAGTCCTCAGTAAGTATCATATTGCTTTTTTTCCCCAATTTATT
>NW_012098255.1:54373-56372 GCF_000951045.1 Mandrillus leucophaeus
AAAAAAAAAAAAACAAAAAAAAAACAAAACAAAGTACCTCATATCAGTGGAATCATACAGCATTTGTCCTTTCATGACTAGCGTATTTCACTGAGCATAATGTCCTCAATTTTCATCCATGTTCTGCCATGTATCAGAATTTCCTGCCTTTTCAAGGCTGAATAACATTCCATTATATAAGGTTCACATTACCTTTTGTTACTTTAGGAATTATGGTCTGGGGGCTGGCCTTTAGCAACCAATATGTTTGGGGAGAGAGATATCTTCCTCAATGGCCTATCTTCTTTGTTGATGGATTCATAGAGAATTATGCTACATTTTGCATCCAGGAAGGGTCACCACACCTAATTAGCCCACTTTTTTCCTCCAGAATTTTAATGTGTCTGGAAATTCACCTCTTAAAGAAGGAAGTGAAGGCAGGAGAAAGAAAGATGTGGGAATTGGCAGAAATAATTCTTCAAATGAGTCCCTTCCTGGACAGCATTCTCAAGCTAGATATGCAAAAGAGCAGGACCACAGAGCTGCATTAAGGAATTAGATTTTATAGGACCAGAAAACGATCTTAGGAAACTGCGCCATTTTTAGTCTTCATTTCTTTTTGTGTTCTTATCAAAAATTGTAAAGGTGGTGGAAGATATATGCTGAGGTGGCAACCAACAAACATTCTCTGCAGAGGGTAAGACCACAGTGCTACAGAGAATGGAGAAGAATGGCATATACTTCCACAAACCGGAGTCAATATCAGGAAAGATTTCACTCTAACGGCTTCCCTGCTAAGGGAGTTCTCCCATGAGTAGCTTTCACTATGCAAGATCAGATGAGACCTAGGGTAGCCCAGGACACAAGGATCCTCCCATCATCCCCCAAGGGGCCACTTTCAATGTGGGCTAGTCTCTGCCCCTCCGTGCCAGGAACTGAAGAGGCTGTGCCAGTACCTTTTCCCCTGATCAGTCTCTGGGAAGGCAAAGCTTTTATGCATCTGGCCTCAGTGGTCAGCGAGACTGTGGGATCATCCTGAAGGACAGGAGGTCCTGGAGTTCACCCTCAGGACATCATATCTGGCTTAAGACGATCACTCTTCATGCCCTGCTCATCACTGTTCCTCACCATAGTTTCTCCCTAATGAAATGCCTTGTAGGGAGCTATTTCCCTGAGTACACAGTGATAACAGGATGTGAATCACCTTTTTCTGGGCAGAGGTGGTGGAATTTTTTACCATCATGAAGCTGAGGTTCCTTCCCCATTCTGAGTTGAATAATCCAAATCTTGGCTCCTAGAGCTTCTCATATCTCTAATTCCTTATAAAACTTAACTCTGTCCCCAACTCTTTACTATCCCATTGCTCAGTATCTTCTACCACGTCCTTCTTCTCAAGACTCTGATACCTAAAATATATAATTTTACCGCAGCAGGAGGAAATAGGCAAAGGATTTTTTTACTTTGCGGTGCTGGGTGTTGGGGACTAGTTGTAAAACTAATCTCCACTAGAGGGAGACTTAATCTCAAGAAAGAAAACAATATGATCTGTGTCAAGTTGAGAGAAAGTACAAGTATTGTTTATATAGCTTTTCTACTATAGCCAAGGGTCTCTTCTTTAAAAAACTTTTTGTTTTAAAAATGAAGAGAATTTATGTATTTATTTTAGAATTTTTTTAAATTTAATTTTGTTTTATAACTATGTAAAATACATGGGTTTCAAAATAAAAGCTATAAAACTAGGCATATTTAAATAAGTTTATCATCTATCCCCACACCTTCCATATTACCCCTTCTCTCTCCCTAAAGGTAATCACTTGATTTTTAGTAGTGATGAGGTCTCATTTATGTTGCCCAGCTGGCCTAGAAGTTCTGGCCTCAAGTGATCCTCCTGAAGTGCTGGGATTACAGGCATGAGCACCACAGCTGGCTGTTGGTATTTCCTTCTCTGTGAAATGTTTGTTTAATCTGTAGCTCAGCTTCCTTTTTCTTTTTCATATATATATATATATATATATATATA
>NW_012098255.1:56687-58903 GCF_000951045.1 Mandrillus leucophaeus
AAAGTGCTGGGATTACAGGTGTGAGCCACCGTGCCTGGCCCCTTTTTCTTTTTGTAATGAAAAACAAACAAAAAAGCACACTAGGCCAGGCCCAGCATTTTGGGAGGCCGAGGCAGGTGGATCACGAGGTTAAGAGATGGAGACCATCCTGGCCTACCTGGTGAAACCCCGTCTCTACTAAAAATACAAAAATTAGCTGGGCGTGGTGGTGCGCATCTGTAGTCCCAGCTGCTTGCATTGTCAGAAAAACAAAAACAAAAAAAAAATCCCTGCAATTTATTTTGCATTTCCCCCTTGACCCAGAAGTGGTTTAACACGTTCTGAAATTTCCTTTAGGGGAAATGTATGGGAGAGTGAGTGTGAGTGTGTGCAAATATAATTCCCCTTGGGAGAGGCCTTTTGGTTTTATTGTTTGATTTGTCTAATTGTATTACATTTTGGCCAGAGAATACTATTTGAATTATTGTTTCTTCACTTTGGATATATTGAGATTTTCTTTGTAGCTTAGGATGTGAATGTGCCACATTTTTGTGAATGCTTTATGCATTTTTTTTCTTTTTTTTTTTTTGGATACGGAGTCTCACTCTGTCGCCCAGGTTGGAGTCCAGTGGCACGATTTCAGCTCACTGCAACCTTTGCCTCCTGGGTTCAAGCAGTTCTGCCTCAGCCTCCTGAGCAGCTGGGATTACAGGCGTCCACCACCATCCTCAGCTAATTTTGTGTATTTTTAGTAGAGATGGAGTTTCACCATGTTGGCCAGGCTGGTCTCGAACTCCTGACCTCATGATCCGCCCGCCTCGGCCTCCCAAAGTGCTGAGATTACAGGCGTGAGCCACCGCACCCAGCCCTTTATGCATTTTTTTTAAAAAGTTTGTTCTCTATTGTTAAGGTTCAGAGTTCAATATTATTAAATCTACTTAAATAAATAAATCTGTTATGTTGTTTAGGTCTTCTGTATCCTAATTTATTGTTCACTTGATCTTTCTAGATCTGAGGGATTTGTTAGTCCTCCTATTATAGTGTGCTTCTATTTCTCCTTGTATAAAATGTCATTATCTTTTTTATAAAAATTGTGGCTAAAATTTCTTTCTCTTTTAATGCTTTTTAGTCAGAATTCTACTTTGATGGATAATTACAACTGCAACCCCTGCTTACATTTAGGAATAAATTCTGGTACATCTCTTAGTCATTTATTTAGGCTTCCTGAAACTCTTCTTAGATGCAGTTCTTTTATACAGCACAGTGTTGGATTTTGCTTTGTTAACGTGAAAACTATTTTCTTTCAATAGGTAGGTAAACCCATTCTTTCTTTCTTTAAATCCTTTCTTTGTTTATTTCTTTTTGATACGGAGTCTCGCTCTGTTGCCCAGGCTGGAGTAAAGTGGCATGATCTCGGCTCACTGCAACCTCCACCTCCCGGGTTCAAGTGATTCTCCTGCCTCAGCCTCCCGAGTAGCTGGGACTACAGGCACCTACCACCACGCCCGGCTAATTTTTGTATTTTTAGTAGAGACGAGGTTTCACCATATCAGCCAGGCTGGTCATGAACTCCTGACCTTGTGATCCGCCCGCCTCAGCCTCCCAAAGTGCTGGGATTACAGGAGTGAGCCACCGCGCCCGGCCCCATATCTATTGATATTATCAGTATGTGTGGCCGCAGATATGCCTTACAAATTTTGTTTTATATATGTAAGTCTTTCACCATGTGGTCTGTTTCACTTGCTTCCTCCTCCCCTGTCCCGCCATCCCTCCCAGTCTGAAACATGTCTTTGGTGTTTAGGAAGAGTTTGTATTTTTGTTCTAATGGATACCTTTATCCTAATAGTTCTATACAATACATAAGTTCTCTCTTTTTGGCTATTGTTTATATGAGCAACATTGAAATTATCTAGTAATCTGTTACTCTCCTTAGCACCTACCTTGAGGAAAAATCCTTTTACTCCTGGTTAATGTCTGTGTCTGACAGAGAGCTTATTCTATTTCTCACGTACTGTCCCTAATCTACTTTTTTTTTTTTTTGAGATGGAGTCTTGCTCTGTCGCCCAGGCTGGAGTGCAGTGGTGAGGTCTTGGCTCACTGCAACCCCTACCTCTGGGGTTCAAGCGATTCTCATGCCTCAGCCTCCCGAGCAGCTGGGACTATAGGCATGTACCACCACACTGGCTAATTTTTGTATTTTTAGTAGAGATGGGGTTTCACCATGCAGGCTGGTCTTG
>NW_012098255.1:59688-61395 GCF_000951045.1 Mandrillus leucophaeus
AAAAGAGAAGAAAAAGAAATAGTGTTATAGGTCTATGAATGCTGCAGAGAGGGCTACCCCATAGGCAGTGTGTGGGGAGTATACAAAGCTTCTTCTTTGGCTCCTCAGGAAGGGGATCTTATCAAGAATATTATTCTTTTGTGGTATTGTCGGTGGAAAGGAGAGATGTAACAGCAGTCTCCAACAGAGGGAGCCTTAGTCTCAGGAAAGAAAACTGGATCAGCTATTTTAACTCTATAGAGAACTTTTGAAACTATAGCTTTTACATTTGTAGCCATGCATCTTTTCAGCGGTTAGAACTAGGCCTTCATTTCCTATAAGGAAATCTACAAAAGCCAGGGTGTTTGAATAGTTCAAAATTTGGCCAGTAGCTTGGTTGGATGAAATCCTGTTAGCCCAGGAAATGGGGCAAAAGCCAAGTCTCCTATCCAAGACCCATTAACACCTGACCTAGTGAGGTGAAGTACAGGGCACCTTGGAACTACTTAGAAGAAACCTTAGAGAGCTGATGGTATAACTAGAGACAGTGATTCAGGTGGTTAAACTGTGTAATAGATGAGATAAATGCCCAATTTTTACTATGAAGGGGTTACTAATAATTTTTTCTGGTTTTAAAAATTGCCATGGGAGGTCAGGCACGGTGGCTCATGCCTGTAATCCCAGCACTTTGGGAGGCTGAGGTGGGCGGATCAACTGAGGTCAGGCATTCGAGACCAGCCTGACCAACATGGAGAAACCCCGTCTCTACTAAAAATACAAAATTAGCCGGGCGTGGTGGTGCATGCCTAAAATCTTAGCTACTCAGAAGGCTGAGTCAGGATAATCGTTCGCTCGAACCCGGCAGGTGGAGGTTGCGGTGAGCCGAGATCGCGCATTGCACTCCAACCTGGGCAACAAGAGCGAAACTCCATCTCAAAAAAATAAAAAATAAAAAAATAAAGGCAGTGAGAAACAGATGATAAAGAAGAAACAGAAAATCTTTCTGATCATGTTCTATCTTCCAGATTCTAGTATCCTTTGAGGCCCAAACTATATTTCCTGCCTTTGGCATCTGTTAAATACTCCTATTAATTAGAATTTCCCCTCTTCCCCTTTTTTGTTTAACGTAACCTGAATAGATACTTCTTGGCAGTCTTAAGCCAATAATAATGCTAAAATAATTGAGCATTCATTATGCATCTGGCACCCTATTAGCATGTTACATATATTAATGCTCAAAACTATGATTATCCCCATTTTACAAATAAGGGTACTAAGACCCAGAAAGATTAACTTGTGTAAGGCCATACATTTAGGCAGAGCCAGAATTTAACCCAGGCAATACGACTCTAGTACTCATCCTGGTGGTTACCTTCACTTAGGTCCAATGTATGCGTCACCTACAGATTACAGGTTAAACTTGTACTTCAATAGCAGATAATCTCCATCCAAATAAAAGATTTCTTAATGGTTTAGTTTCAGTCATCAGAGAACTTAAGTGAACGGAAAAAAATATCTTAAGGCATATATAAAGGCCTTTAAAGAGCCCTTCCAACTTTGGAAGAAGTAAATCTGGTCCTAGTAAAAGACCATCTGCTGTACCTGAAGTCAACCAGTTCATCTGAAGAAAGGCTAAAATTCAATACACTGTTATTAGAAGCTTAAAATTGCCTGTTACTACTGATATTACAATTTCCTAGTGAAATCTTTTTTTTTTTTTTTTTTTTT
>NW_012098255.1:62010-72639 GCF_000951045.1 Mandrillus leucophaeus
TTTTGAGATGGAGTCTAACTGTCGCCCGGAATGGGATGCAGTGGCGGGATCTCGGCTCATTGCAACCTCCACCTCCCGGGTTCAAGCGATTCCCTTGCCTCAGCCTCCCCAGTAGCTGGGACTACAGGCAAGTGTCACCATGCCCCGCTAATTTTTGTATTTTTAGTAGAAACGGGGTTTCGCCGTGTTGGTCAGGCTGGTCTCAAACTTCTTACCTCAACTGATCTGCCTGCCTCAGCCTCCGAAAGTGCTAGGATTACACGCGTGAGCCACTGTGCCCAGAGTGTACCTTGGATTTTAAATATCAGAGAGACAAATAATCTAAAACAATCACCTTTCTCTCTAGAACAATGGGTTAGAGGATCCAGAAACAGACACAAATATGTTAGGGAATACATTAAAAGTGGCATTTCAAATCAGTAGGGGAAAAGAAAACTTATTAATAAATGATGCCAAGGCAACTAGTTAAGGCAACTGAAGCATAACCTTGTCCACATTCACTAAAATTACAGAAGGAACAAAAATTTAAATCTAAAAACTGAAGCGAGGGGTTATTTTTAAAATATTGGAATTTACAAAAAGCCATTCAAAGCATAAGATCCAGAGCATAGAAAAAATGAGTAATACATCTGACTACTACATAAGTACTAAAAACATGTCCATGGCAAAAAAACAAAAAAACAAAACAAAAACACACAACCCACAGAAAAACAAAAACAAAAACAAAACAGAAAAACCACCAACAAAACGAAAGTAAGTGACAAACTGGAGGGAATGTTTGCAACATATTTGACAAAGGACTAATTTCCTTAATATATGGAGTTCAAACAGATTAATGAACATGATTAACAGGCTGGGTGCTGTGGCTCAAGCCTGTAATCCCAGCATTTTGGGAAGCTGAGGTGGGCAGATGGCTTGAGCCCAGAAGTTCAAGACCAACTTGGGCAACATGGCAAAATCCCTTCTACAAAAAAATGTTAAAATCAGCTGGGTGTGGTGGTGCGTCCCTGTAGTTCCAGTTATTTGGGAGGCTGAGGTGGGAAGATTGCTTGGACGTGAGAGGCAGAAGTTACAGTGAACCAAGATGACGCCACTGCACTCCAGCCTGGGTGACAGAGGGAGGCCTGGTTTCAAATAAAAAGAAAAAAAAGTCAACAGCCCAATAGTAAGTGGCAAAAAACATTAAAGGCCATTATCAGGGAAAAAAAAGTAAAAAGGGTTTATACACACATAAAAACACCCTAATTAAAGAAATGCAAATTTAAAACAATGATATACCATGTTAGGTGGGTGTGGTGGTTGGTGCCTGTAATTTCAACACTTTGGGAGGTCAAAGGAGAAGAATCACTTGAGGCCATGAGTTCAAGAGAAGACGAACAACACAGTAAGACCCTATCTCTTAATTTTTTTTTTTTTATAATTAGCTGGGCATGGTAGCTTATGCCTATACTCCCAACTACTTAGGAGGCTGAGGTGGGAGGATTGCTTGAGCTCAGGATATTGATGGCACCACTGCACTCCAGAGCTTAGGTGACAGGGAGACCCTGTCTCAAAACAAAAACAAAAAATAAAATTATACACCTTGTTCAACCTACAGCTTAACAAGCAATATGATGTAATGGTTAAAACTGCTGGCTCTAGAGTCAGAATACTTGGGATTAAATCCTGGCTCTACTCCTCACTGTGTATTCTCCAGTTTCCTTGGTTGGGTTGAGAACTAAATGAGAAAATGTAATAAAGCAATTAGAACTGTTCCTGGCATGTACATAGTAACTGCTCAGTTAACATTAGTTCTACTAGTTCAATCAATTAGTTCTATTAGTTCAATTCTATTAGTTCAATTAAAATTAGTTTAGACTGAAAAAAAAAAACAGAAAAAACGATAATGATGTTGAAAAGAAAGGAGAGAACTAGGCACTCACACGCCATCATACATTGGTAGAAGTACAAACTGGTGCGATGTATTTCAATGGTAATTTGATATTATCTACTTATTTTAAACGCACAAACCCGTTTGACTTTGCAATGTACTTTTAAAAATCTATCCTACAGATCACGTATGTACATAAAAATACATACATAAATGTTCATAAAGATACACAGGGATTTTTCATTACAGCAATGTCCTTAATAGCAAAAGACTATAAATAACCTAAATGGTCATCCATATGGGTCTGAATAAACTATGGTGCATCCCAAAATGGAATACTATATTATGATAAAAACATAATCCCCAAGATAGTCAAAAAAGCAAATCAAAAAGCAATGTGGACAGCTCTCTCATTAGTGTTTGTATGCATAGGATATTTCTGGAAGGAGACACAAGAAATGAATAACAGTAGTTGCCCTGAGGAGCAAGACTGAGAGTTGAAATCAAATGGAGATTTGCTTTTCACTGACCACCCTGTAAACATGAAACTTTTTTCCACGTACATTACTTTTGCAGTTGAACAAAAACTAGTTAACTTTTAAAAATGAGTATAGTCATCATTTATCATTACATCCCTATCAGAAAAGCAGGAGGCGGCATACCAACTGAAAATTCTAAGAGAAATAATGCTAGCCTATCACTGCAGCTTAAAGGGCCAAAATGGATGTCCTAAAGCAAAGATAGTCTTTGGTCCTTAAAGAACTCTTCTGTCTTCCACTCTAGACAGTGATAAGAACCACAGGGACTAAGCACATGAGTTATCTTTCGAGATCTCACATTATCCAGGTATTAACTCCAGAGCCTCTAAAACAAGAGCTGTTCTTCCCTCCATCTGCAGAAGCATAAGAGTGCACTTATACTTGGTGTGTTGGTTTAAGATAAGGATTTTGGGGGAAGAATGAAGAGAAGGGACTGATGGACACATTTTGTGGGGTTTTTTTTGTTTTTTTTTTGAGATGGAGTCTCGCACTGTCACCCAGGCTGGAGTGCAGTGGCGCGATCTCTGCTCATTGCAACCTCCGCCTCCTGGGTTCAAGCAATTCTCCTGCCTCAGCCTCCCAAGTAGCTGGGATTAGAGGTATGTGCCACCGTACCTGCCTAATTTTTGTATTTTTAGTAGAGACAGGGTTTCTCCATGTTGGCCAGGCTGGTCTCGAACTCCTGATCTAGTGATCCACCTGCCTTGGCCTCCCAAAGTGCTGGGATTGTAGGCATGAGCCACCATGTCCGGCCTGGATCTACGGTATAATGCTCTCCTGGTCCTAATGATATCTTTGGGCAACTTATTTCTTTGTTTTTCCCTTTCATCTTGACACCTTATATATAAATTCACTTTACAATTCACAAAGCACAGTTGTGCTTACTCATTAATTCTCCTAGCCACCTCATAGACTGGTATTACAATACCATTTTAGGTGAGTTTCAGAGGGGTTTCCTTGTCCCACAAATATTAGGCTCATGTCCTGGCACCCCCCGTTGAAGTCTCCAAACCTGATGCTTTCTACTCTGTGACTTTCTCTCTTCATTCCTGCTCAATCTCCCTACACCAGCACCCGATTCCATTTTATTCCAGTCAACACAAAACACCTGTGTTCTTATGTGCTGTGATTCTAAGACAGTGACAGAGGAAATTATTTAAGGACCAAGGACAGGATATGTTTTTCCTTCTGGGGACAGATTTGAGCTAGTTGCTTTTTAAATATTGTTCCTTTCTTATTCTGCCTGATAAAGTAGAGGGCCTTATAAACAGGGTCTCACCAGTATTGAATACCTACTATGCTATGATGTTGTCAAGACACTTTATTCATTTTATCTCACTTACCCTGTAAAAGCAGGCTCTATAATCTCCACAATACA
Source organism: Mandrillus leucophaeus (assembly GCF_000951045.1). Lineage (NCBI taxonomy): Eukaryota > Metazoa > Chordata > Mammalia > Primates > Cercopithecidae > Mandrillus > Mandrillus leucophaeus. The sequence continues at coordinate 65,798 of NW_012098255.1, forward strand.
AATGAGTTGATAGAAATTTAGTGAAGACAAGTCAGTTGTTTACTGTCATATAGCTCCTATGTTCCCATGTTGAATAAGGATTCAAACTCCAGTATCTGGCTCTGCATCCTGTGGTACATTACACCATGTTGTCCAACAAACATAGCTCTCAGGGTTACATCGTTTGTTAAAGTGGTTAAAAACCCCAATCAAAGGCCACGTGGAAGTTCTTAAGCAGGGGTAGGTTATGCCAGAAAAAGAGTAGCTACTATTCAGCTAATTTTCTCATATTTACCCAGTCTTTCCTGTCTCTAAAATAAAAATGAATCTAAGTTCCAGAGAAAACAAATGGGGGCAGTGTGAACCAAGGAAATGAATAATAATAAGCAGAAGGGAAAGGCAGCCTCTGCTGATTGGCAGGTAGTCCCAGGAGGTCGGCCTTCTGCAGTTGCCAAGCAATGAGTGTAAACAGCACAAGATCATGGCCACTAACTACAGTGCCAACCAGGTAAGTTCCCATTCTCCATTTCTTTAAAGTTTACTTTTGTTTTTCAGATTCTATCTTTGGACTGTCCCCTCTCATAGGATTCTGATCTTTGAACAGATAGCTGAGAGTGGAGTGAGAAAATATTTTACCTCCTCAGGGATAGAGCCCAGGGGCGATCCAAAGGTATTTCTGGGTTAAATTTGTAGGGTGTAAACCAGAAGTTGGCAATTTTTTTTTTCTGTAAAAGGGCAGAGCGTAAAAATTTTAGGCTTAGGCCAAGTGGCAAAGTCAAAAATATTCTATAGCTACTTATATAATTAAAGAAAAACATTTTTCCATAAAATTTTTGACAAATTCAAAATATAACTGAGTACAATTTTTTGTACTACTAATGAAAATAATGGAATTTTGGGGGTTGAGAAAACATTTCACTTAACTGGGATTCAAAGTTAGTGTTCCATTTTACTGAATCAATTGTAAATGTTCATCTATAAAAATCGTCCTTACTCTCAGGCCATCCCCAAACAGGCAGCAATATGGATATGGCCCATAGGCCATAGTTCACCAACTCCTGATCTAGACCAGTGCTGCCCAACAAAAAGAGTGCGAGCCACAAATGTAATTTTAAATTTTCTAGTAGCTACATGAAAAACTTAAAACATAAAATTTAAATATATTGAATTTAACCCGATAAATCTAAATATTATTTCAACATTTAATCAGTATTTTAAAAATTATAATCAGACATTTTACATTCTTTTTTTGTACTAAATCTTCAAAACCTGCTGGATGTTGTAGCTTGCGTCCATAATCCCAACACTTTGGGAGACTGAGGCAGAAGGATCACTTGAGGCCAGAAGTTTGAGACCACCCTGGGCAATATGGTGAAACCTCATCTCTACAAGTAAATTAAAAAATTAGCTGGGCATGGTGACATGCACCTGTAGTCCCAGCTACTTGTGAGTCTAAGGGAGGAGGATCGCTTGAACCCAGGTGTCCAAGGCTGCAGTGAGCTAGGGTCGTGCCACTGACGCCAACCCAGGTGGCAGACCAAGATCCTGTCTCAAAAAAAAAAAAAAGAAAAAGAAAGAAAAAGACAAAACTTCAAAATTCAGCATATTTCATATTTATAAAGCACCTCAATTTGAACTAGTCATATTTCAGGTGTTCAACAGCTCCATGTGGCTACTGGCTCCATGCTGAACAGCACACATCTAGACCAAACAGATTACACCCTTGTCATAGTGACTTAAAGCCTACATGGTTGGTCAGGCCTTTGGTCTTCAAATCTAAAGAATTGTGCCTAGTCATCATTTCCTGGGTTTGGGGCCTTGAAGTCTCACAGGGATACTTATCTTTCTCTCCACAGTATGAAAAGGCTTTCTCATCCAAGTATCTGCAGAACTGGTCTCCGGCTAAGCCAACAAAAGAGGTATTCCATGTTCAGTGCACCTACAAGATAGCCTCTTGCTCTCCCTGTCAATTAACTCCTTTTAGCCTTCTCTAAACTCCCATATCCTTCTCTGACCAAGCTCCCCAAATACTCCTTTTTTTTCCCACTCAGAAACATTTATCTCTCCCACTTGTACCCCAGAGCATCTCTTCTCATGAAGGCTACACTCAAATTATTGCCAATGATCGTGGTCATCTACTGCCTTCTGTGCCCCGTTCCAAGGTGAGATACTATCTTCATTCCTATCAAGAAAGGCAAATAATTGAGGCACAGAACTGGGAGATGTGCAGTCTCTCACAGCCATTATCAGGAAAATTAAAGTTTAATCTAATTCATGTTGTAATGTAAGAGCCCTTGAACTTCCGGCCAGCTTACCCAACAGGATAGAGTTGTGTTTAGCACCTTTCAGAAGTTCTTAAATTGATCAATGATCTGTATAAAAGAAAGCCTTCAGGTGATGACATTTGTGCAGTGGGTACTCCTTTGCCACACTCAGCCTAAGGATGCGGAATTTAAGTCGGCAGAGTAAAGGGGATGAAAAAATTAGGCCTGCAAAGCCTAAATGAGGGAGGGGAATAAGGAAGGGTAGGAAGATTATGCTTTCAGTCTTATTTCATAACCATGCATTCCTAAAGAATGGAAATAAGACTAACAGAGGTCTAAGTCAGTTACCAGGAGTGAGAAGCCCTATTGAGGAATTCCTTTTCATTTTCAGGCAAATCCTTGGGGTTCCTTCATGGGCACCTGGCAAATGCCTCTGAAGATACCCCCTGCTCGGGTGACCCTGACCTCCCGTACAACTGCTGGTGCTGCCTCCCTCACCAAATGGATACAGAAAAATTCTGATTTACTCAAGGCCTCCAATGGGCTGTGTCCTGAAATCTTAGGCAAGGTATCTATTCTTCCCATCTAATCCAAAACCCTGTTGTCTCAATTTCTTTTCAACTTCAAAAAATGTCTGCTGTTATGCCACCACTAACCCAACAGGGGAGACCTCTAACCAATTCATCTTATCCTGACTAGTCCCTAATCACCTTCTGAGGCCTGAAGGGATGGGCTAAGGACATCTCACCCCCAACAGTAGAAAATGATCTAATCTCAAGGTGGGGGAGGGTGGTTAGAGAAATCAAATTTAACTTTCCTTATTTGAAACTTGATCTACTGCCCATGGTATGGGGAGAAAGGGAGTTAGAATCCTGAGGTGCACTGGGAATGATCCGGGCCCGACCAGAGACATGACTGTCTCTTCCACTCTATCACTGACAGCCCCATGATCCAGACAGTCAGAAGAAACTCAGGAAGTCGTCTATCACAAAGACTGTACAACAAGCACTAAGTCCAACCATAATTCCAAGCTCCCCAGCTGCCAACCTCAATTCCCCAGATGAACTCCGAAGCTCACACCCCTCTGCAGGTCATACTCCAGGTCCCCAAAGCCCAGCCAAATCCTAAGAGCCCACCTGGAAGTCCACGTATGCTAGAACTCTGGGCAGGGCCTAATCTAGCTGAGGTCCAGAAATACAAACCTGGAATTTCATATGGACCAAGTGGCCACATACTGAAAAACCTGTATAGCGACCGAGTGAAATAAACAAGAGCCCCCAGTCAGAACTGTGAAACAGGGAAATTTTGGGGAGGGAGTAAAAACAAATTTGGAAAATAAACTTTTTTTGTTGAATCTTTTACGAATCTGGATTTTCCACTCTTGCTATGGCTGCCTCTTGTAACCCAATTAGGAGAAGGAAGGTGGGGGAAAATAAAGTAGGGAAAAGAACATACAGTGGTTTGGGTGGAACACATTTTTACAAGAATTGAGTCAGTTATACTCCAGAAATGACCAAGAGAAGGTTGGTCTGAATCATGGAAAAAGGGTAGAACCTCAAAGAACCAGTCCCTCAACCCTATCCACTTATTTTTTATCCTGAGCATGCACAACTAACAACTACAAAATCAGAAGTAGAATTGTTGAGTAGAGTATGTATATGTGTGTTTGGAGAAGGTGGGGAAGAAAAGGTAGGGAAAACCAAAGTAGAAGATACTATGCTTTTGTAAGACTTCCTATCTAAGCCCAAGTACAAATATAGTTTGAAAATTGAAGATATTAAAGTGATTGGAAGACAGACAAAGAAAGATGGTAAGTAGAAATTTAAGGCAGAATAACAAACATGACGCTGTCACACCCTCCACCCACCCACTACCATGCTTCAATCACCCAAATGGTAGGAAACCACCAAAAAATTCAACTGCCCTACCCATTTTCCAGCCTGTAACATCTGTTTGTCATTGACCCCATTTTACATTTTCCTGGCACTGGCTGTTAAATTCAATGCCCTTGCCAAACCTTTCCCCATACCAATGACAAAGTGTTCTCTCATGATCACTTGTCCCTCATTCCAAGGACAAAGTAGAGAACAGCTGGTTTAAAATGGAGGAAAGGTACAAGGACTTCCCAGGACCCCTCTAGTAAAAAGGGAAAAGCAATCATTACTTAAAGCCAAATACTATTTGGGACCCTGAATGAAGACTGTTAAAAGAGCAGGTCCCCACCTTAACTATGGTCTTCCTATCCAATTGACACCAGCCAGTTACCATTTCCCCTCTTCGACCCATGGCTTTAACCGGCTGGCCAGCAACTCAAAGTGACAGACGAGATAGGTCTCTTACTCCAGAGTTCCCAAAAACTATCAAAACAGCATGCCTGGTAAAGCCTGGCCTATTTGCATTTTTAAAAGCATCAAGTTTTCTCATTAAATTATACATTTTTGCCAGGTTTTCAACAATCCCTTCTTTTTTAAAAAATCTCTATTCTTCATCTACCCTAAGCCTATAACTTCAGGTCATCATCCCTTAGCTGTCACCAACACTGGTCCTCTGTGCCCCTCACTGAATCATAATTTGCTGAACTGTCCCATGAAGCTTATAATCAGTCCTTAATGGGATTTTGGTGCCTATAACCCAAAAGCACTCTACATGCACCACTTCTTTTCTTTTCCTCCTTCCTTCTCTGAGGCTTCTCTGTGATATTTAAATATCTGGCTAAGTTCTATCTGATTCCCTGAAAACTCCTCCAATGATGAGATATAGGAAAACTGTTTCCCTCCTGGGAAAGGTCAGATTGTAGGGAGAGGGAGGATGTAAATGCCTGAGACCCGAGGGAAGAGGAGGAAATTGGTTCCTTCCCAACAGCCATTTTCTTGGTTTCTCTAGATTTCAAGGAGAGTCAAAGATAAAATGAGTATTTTAATTCAGTTTCAGAAAAAAAGGGTACATGACTTTGATGAGAAAGCATAAAACTAAGAGGCTTTTCCGGAAATCCAAGAAAAAGAAAAAGAAATAACCATTAATATGTTCAATAATTTTCTGGATCTTCTTGTGTCAAAAGCTATATATTTTCTCCTCAAAAGCAGCTGCTCCAAGAACTAACTAGCCCTCTTTATCTCCCTCTAACTGGGACAGACTAATTCCCCTCCACCCCCACCTCTCTTCTTTCAATAACACTGCGTAGGTGTTAATGGCCTGGGCTCTCACCAATGAACAGAATTGTCCTTTAAGCCAGCAACCCACAGGCAGTGGCACCCAAAGCCTCACCCCCAGTCCCCAGGGCAGAAGCCACAGAGCTGGCATTGTTTCCACTGTCTCAGGAAGAAGGAGCCAAAAGCTGACCCTCAGCACAAATCAAAGCCCAATATGCAGACAGAATAACTGCTTCTAGAGTTGGCAAGCTGTGGGCAAAAAAAGGGGAGTTTTTGCAGCCACCCCATCTTTAGAAACAAGGGGAAAACTAGACCCTTTTCCACTATTATGGTCTACAAGGTACTCTACTGCTCCAACGGGATCTGAAAGTACAAAAGGACCTAAACAAATAAGGAGAACTTTTTCCAGGCTGGAGATAAGAATGAAAAACAGAAAGATGGATGAATGTAATAAGGTGTAGGAAGATGATGCTGGGAACCTCCGTTCTTCACATGGCTGCCAGCCCCATAGAGGACAACACAGTAAGAACCAGGACAACCACTCCAGACTGGTATAGCTGGGGAATCTTCAGGCCTTTTCCTAGGTCCCACATCTATGGACAAAGCAAAAAAGAAAAAAGAAATTTCAGTAAACAGGACATTAACAGTTCCTGTCTCAGAAAGTAATTCCACCTAAAGGAATGGACACCTTCTCTCAGCATGATTCTCTACCCTTATGCCCCATCTTTACCCTTCTCAAAACCCACAGTATGGAACCTATTTTCCACTTATTCCAATGACAGAAAATCAGGTTCTATTGTGTGGTGATGGTAGGAGTAATGTTCAATGTTCTCTAGAATGCCACAGGCCCCATACTGTATACAAAAGCTTCCAGAATGAATAGATACAACTTTTCCTCAGGACCACACATCTAGATTAATGTTTCTCAAAGTGTATTCTTCTGAACACTTGTTCCTCAGAATGTTGAAAGCCATTATATGGGCCAAAAAAAAGTTCTGTGGTCATACAAAGTTCGTAAACATTTAACTGCAAGGCTTTCTAAACAGTTGTTTTTTTTGTTTGTTTGTTTGTTTGAGACGGACTCTCGCTCTGTCGCCCAGGCTGGAGTGCAGTGGTGCGATCTCGGCTCACTGCAAGCTCCGCCTCCTGGGTTTCCGCCATTCTCCCACCTCAGCCTCCTGAGTAGCTGGGACTAGAGGCGCCTGCCACCACGCCCAGCTAATTTTGTTTTTGTATTTAATTAATTAATTAATTTATTTATTTATTTATTTGAGATGGAGTCTTGCTCTGTCGCCCAGGCTGGAGTGCAGTGGCAGGATCTCGGCTCACTGCAAGCTCCACCTCCCAGGTTCACGCCATTCTCCTGCCTCAGCCTCCCGAGTAGCTGGGACTACAGGCGCGTGCCACCACGCCTGGCTAATTTTTTGTATTTTTAGTAGAGACGGGGTTT
>NW_012098255.1:72689-86205 GCF_000951045.1 Mandrillus leucophaeus
TGCCACCACGCCTGGCTAATTTTTTGTATTTTTAGTAGAGACGGGGTTTCACCGTGTTAGCCAGGATGGTCTCGATCTCCTTACTTCATGATCCGCCTGCTTCGGCCTCCCAAAGTGCTGGGATTACAGGCGTGAGCCACTGCGACCAGCCTGTTTTTGTATTTTAAGTAGACATCGGGTTTCACCGTGTTAGCCAGGATGGTCTGGATCTCCTGACCTCGTGATCCACCCGCCTCGGCCTCCCAGAATGCTGGGATTACAGGCATGAGCCACTGCTCCTGGCCTCTAAACAATTCACTAATGTACACTGTGAATCTCCAAAAGACAGATATAATATGCATGATTTCCTAGATACAGTCAATCTCAGAATCTTTTTATAGAGGGAAACTGTTTATCAGAGGACTAGTATTCTAAAGTATACTCTGAGATCTAGAACACTATTTCTCAATTTTGTTTTGACTGTGACCCCACTAAGAAATACCTTTAAAATTGGAGCCCAGTAGATATGTATATATAATATAGCAAAAGCTGATAAAACAATATTTACCATTACTGAGTGGTACCATATATATACAAATACATATATATTTATATATAAATAAATTTCATTTAAAAAAATACATTTTTTTTTTTCCTTTTTGTGGAGAAAGGGGTCTCATTTTATTGTTCAGGCAGGTCTTGAACTCCTGGGCTCAAGCTATTCTCCCGCCTCTGCTTCCCTAAGAGCTGGCATTACGGGCGTGAACTTCTGCACCCAGCTTCTCCAATGGCACCATCTTGACTCACAGCAACGTCAGCCTCCCAGGTTCACTGCCTCAGTCCCGCCAGTGGCTGGGACTACAGGCGCATGCCACCATGCCCAGCTAATTTTTGTATTTTTAGTAGAGATGGGTTTTCACCACGTTGGCCAGGCTGGTCTCGAACTCTTGACCTCAAGTGATACACCCTCCTCAGCCTCCCAAAGTGCTGGGATTATAGGTGTGAGCCACCGCGCCCAGCCCCTGCTTATATTTTCTATTCTATTTAAATTTCTTTTTTTGTTGGTAGCATGCCACTAAATTGGTTTTCTACCAATTGAGTTAAAACCCACATTTCTTTTTAATATTAAAAAATAGAGACAGACTCTTGTTATGTCTCACCCAGGCTGGTATTAAACTCCTGGGCTCAAGCAATCCTCCCGCCTCAGCCTCCCAAAGTGCTGGGATTACAGGTGTGAGCTATCTCACCCAGCCCCCACTGCACAACCCCCCACCTTTTAAAAAAGTTTTGAGACAGGGTCTCACTTTGTCACATAGGCTGGAGTACAGTGGCACAATCTCAGCTCATTAAGGCCTTGACCTCCCAGGTTCAAGCAATCCTCCTGCCTCGGCCCCCCAAGTAGCTGGGACTACAGGCACCCGTCACCATGCCTGGCTAATTTTTTGTATTTTTGGTAGAGATGGAGTTTTGCCATGTTGCCCAGGCTAGTTTCGAACTCCTGAGCTCAAGCAATCCACCCACCTCGGCCTCCCAAAGTGCTAGGATTACATGCGTGAGCTACCACGCCCCCGGCCCCACATTTAACAAAACACTAATTTTGACTCTCTTGTGTCTTAGGGATATTAACATATTAATATTATATTATAAGTCACTAAATGAGCCCCTAGGGCAAATGTAGTCTTCATTTTCCACACTTCCCACATACATGGCACCTTAACACACACATACACACATACGCCTACAGTCTGAATGTACAACTGCCTAAATTAGGAGTCAGTTCGGAGAAAAGATGGAGAGAGTCCAGGAAAAAAAAAAAAAATCAAGATGAGAAGATGCCTTCACCTCAACCCTCAAATAGCTTCTAAGTAGGAGATCAAGAGTCAGGCAGATTCCACAAAGAGTTGTTTTACTTAAATAAGGACAGTGTTTCTATTACAGAGTTGAGTCCTACTGGGTAATGGTAGTAGGCAGGGATATTCCGTAGAATGCCACAGACCCTATAACCTCCTACTCTTTCACTCCTCACTCCCCCATTATATCTTCTGGCAAGTCAACGATCAAGTTCAGAGGCCAAAAACTACAGACTGTCACAGAAAACACAAAATTCTGACCCACACTCACTGCCAGTACTTGCTAGAAGAAAAAATAAAAGCAGACTTAAGGATCTTTAGGTTCTTCACTTCCCTCAACAAAAAGATTACCATCACAGGCAAGAACCAGGGCAGAAAAGCTCTACTAAGTTCTGCGATTTTGTAAAACCTCCCCTCTCTTCCCCCCATATTGAGACAAAGACAAATATAGGGCAAGTCTCTGCCTGAGCCAAAATATGAACAGAGGAAGCTGATCAGCTGATTTTCTTTACAGAGCTTTGTTCTGTGGAATAGGAAGTCATTAATGGAAATGTCCTCCCTCTCTACCGCCTCCCCCTCAGGGAAGTGAAAAGTCATTTTAAATCAAACTGAACACTGCCCCAGGGAACCGTTGATACAGACACTTAATTTAATAAGTCATTTAGTCTCTCATCTTTTTTATTCCATTAAACTTGCTATTGGACCAGACTGAAATCCAGAAAGTGCTTGTCTCTAATGCTATGATTTGGAAGTAATAAAAAGTCAAATTAAGGCAAAAGCATCCATCTGACAGTTGGTTCAGGTTCAGAATTAATGAAAATACAGAAATAACTGAATTTTAATTGTCTTTTTGGAAGCAAAACTAGGGAGACTACAAAATATAAAATCCCTCTTTCTTTTTTGTTTTGGGACAGAGTTTTACTTTGGTCACCCAGGCTGGAGTGCATGGCATGATCTTGGCTCACAGAAATCTCTGCTGTCTGGATTCTCCTACCTCAGCCTCCCAAGTAGCTGGGATTACAGGCACACACTACCACCTCTGGCTGATTTTTGTATTTTATTTTATTTTATTTTTTGAGACAGAATTTTGCTCTTGCTGCCCAGTCTGGATGGAGTGCAATGGCGTGATCTCAGCTCACTGCAACCTCTGCCTCCCAGGTTCAAGCGATTCTTCTGCCTCAGCCTCCCGAGTAGCTGGGATTACAGGCATGCACCACCATGCCCAGCTAATTTTGTTTTTTCAGTAGAGATGGGGTTTCTCCATGTTGGTCAGGCTGGTCTTGAGCTCCCGACCTCAGATGATCCGCCCACCTCGGCCTCTCAAAGTGCTGGGATTACAGGCATGAACCACCACGCCCGCCTATGTTTTTTTTTTTAGATGGGGTCACTGTCACCCAGGCTGAAGTGCAGTGGCACAATCTCAGCTCACTGCAACCTCCGCCTCCCAGGCTCAATCGATCCTCCTACCTCAGCCTTACGGGTAGCTGGGACCACAAGTGCACACCACCATAGCTGGCTAATTGTAGAAACCAGTTGTGAGCAGACCATGAGATCACACAGGAGGCAACATGGACAGTTTTCACTCTATTAAATGATTCCTGCCATGTGCGGTGGCTCGCGCCTGTAATTCCAGCACTTCGGGAAGCCAAGAGTTCAAGACCAGGCTGGCCAACATGGCGAAACCCCATCTCTACTAAAAATACAAAAAAAAAAAAATTAGCTGGGTGTGGTGGTGGGCACCTGTAAGGCTGGCCAACACGGCAAAATAAGGTCTCTACTGAGATTGCACCATTGCACTCCAGCCTGGGCAACGGAGCAAGACTTTGTCTCAAAAAAAAAAAAAAGAAGATTCCTAAACTCAATATTAAAACTTGGGATTCTTGGCACCCAGTTTCTATTAAAGTTGGCCCCATTCTGTCCAACAGCTCAAAACAAAAATGCAATATAATGTGTAGATAAGAAAAGGTAAATCTATTTGAGTCCCATCAGAAGCATTACTCTGGGTCAACAGGAACATAAGAATGAAAGCAGCAACAATGTTTATCTAGCTCATAACTGAATCCCCCGTGTCTACAACAGTACCTGACACATAAATAGGTACCAATTAATATTTATCTCATAAACATGCATTCTATGCCTTCAGGGATCTCTTTTAATAATATACCTCTCAAAAATGAAGAGTTCAGCAGGACACAGTGGCTCACGTCTATAATCCCAGCACTTTGGGAAGCTGAGAGGGGTGGATCACAAGGTCAGGAGTTTGAGACCAGCCTGGCTAACATGGGGAAACTCCATCTCTACTAAAAATACAAAAAATTAGCCAGGCGTGGTGGCATGCACCTGTAGTCCCAGCTACTCGGGAGGTCGAGGGAGGGGAATCTCTTGAACCCAAGAGGTGGAGTTTGTAGTGACCCAAGATCGCACCAACTGCACTCCAGCCTGGGAGACAGAGCAAGACTTTGTTTCAAAAAATAACATAACGTAACGTAACGTAACGTAACGTAACGTAACGTAACGTAACATAACATAACATAACCTAACATAACATAAGGAAGAGTTCACAATGAGACCCTGCAAGTATCTGTGAGGCCTATACCATTGCTCAGCTACACCACCAGCAGGACTGCTAGAAAATATACAGGGGAACTTGTTTGGCTTTCCCCAAGAGGGCTTTGAGTCACAACTAATCTTAAGAACAGCACTAGTTGGGCGTGGTAGCTCACGCCTGTAATCCCAGCACTTCGGGAGGCTGAGGCAGGTGGATCACCTGAGGCTGAGGCAGGTGGATCACCTAAGGCCAGGAGTTTGAGACCAGCCTGGCCAACATGGTGAAACCCCATCTCTACTAAAAATACAAAAATTAACCAGGAGTGGTGGCACACGTCTATAACGCCAACTACTTAAGAGGCTGAGGCACGAGAATCTCTTGAACCCAGGAGGCAGAAGTTGCAGTGAGCTGAGATCGCACCACTGCATTCCAGCCTGCGCAACAGAGCGAGACTCCAATCTTGGGAACAACAACAACAAAAAAGAACAGCACTAAACCCAGTAATGAAGGAGAGAATCCTCCCAGTCTCCCCACTCCCTTCACAGAGAAAATGTGCAAATCCCCAATTAACTTACCAAGTGTCGGATCCCATTCCAGGTATGATACATGAGAGGGAAGACGAGTGCAAACTTAGCTGTGTGGATCAGTGCTGGCCCCAGACACAGGGACTTCACGAGTTCCAAATAAGACTCAAAGTTCCCAGGGAGTAACAGGGCCGACATGCCAAAAAGAGAGACCCCTGAGGAGAAAACCAAGTAGCTCGTCACAGCTGCTCACAAGTTACAACTAATATGACACATAAAACTGGGACCCCGGCACCTCATACAATTCTAAACCATTTTGAAATGGAGAAGATTTTTGTTTTGTTTTTTTCTTGAGACAAGAGTCTCATTCTGTCACCCAGGCTGGAGTGCAGTGGTGCAATCTTGGCTCACTGCAACCTCCACCTCCCAAGTTCAAGCAATTCTCCTGCTTCAGCCTCCTGAGTAGCAGGGATGACAGGCGCCCACCACAACACCCAGCTAATTTTTGTATCTTTATATACGGGGTTTCACCAAGTTGGCCAGGCTGGTCTCGAACTCCTGACCTCAAGTGATCTGCCCACCTTCGCCTCCCAAAGTGCTGAGATTACAGGTATGAGCCACTGCGCCTGGCCTTGAAAAGGAGAAGATTTAAACTCATGTTCAAGTTTATAGTGGGAGACAGACTACTTGGGATCTGATCATAAACTAAATGTGCCATATATTTTAGTACATTATTCCTCCTTTCAACATCCCTCTCATTAAAAACTTCACCTGCCAGTTCAGAAGTCATGCCTTGCTATATCATCTAGTTCATCATCTAAGTAAGAAAAGGTAAAAACAGTGTATTCAGTTCAGAGAAGAGTGAGAAAAAAAATTAGGTTCTCTTTTTTTTTTTGAGACAGAGTCTCGCTCTCTTGCTCAGGCTAGAGTACAGTGGCGTGATCTCGGCTCACTGCAACCTCTGCCTCCTGGGTTCAAGCGATTCTTGTGCCTCAGCCTCCCAAATAGCTGGCCTTAGAGATGCATGCCACCACACCTCGCTAATTTTTGTATTTTTAGTAGAGACAGGGTTTTGCCATGTTGTCTAGGCTGGTTCGAACTCCTGGCCTCAAGTGATTCGCTCACCTTGGCCTCCCAAAGTGCTGGGATTAGCAGCATGACCCACTGTGCCTGGCCCATTTTTTATCTTTATTTTCTAGTGTTGCTACCTCTGAAGAGAGAAAAAATTTAAAATCATTCAAATCTCTATTACACAAAAATTTAAATTAAAATGAATTAGAGACCTAAATGCTAGAGCTAAACTGTAAAACTCTCAGTAGAAAGCACAGAAATAAATCTTCATGATCTTGGATTAGGCAGTGGTTTCACAGATGACACCAAAATCATAAATGACAAAAGAAAAAACAGATGAATTGGATTTCATCAAAATTACTAACTTCTGTGCTGCAAATAATACCATCAAGAAAGTAAAAGGACAACCCAAAGGAATGGGAGAAAATATCTGCAAATCATGAAGGACTTTTATCCAGAATATATAAAGAACTCTTACAACTCAATTAATAAAATGACAAATGGATCTGAATAGACCTCTTTCCAAGGAAGATAAATAAACGGCCAATCAGTTCATGAACAGATGCTTAACATCATTAGCCATTAGACAAATGCAAATCAAAACCATAATGATATAATATAAATACTATGTGTACATATTTGGAAGATTATTTCCTTATGTGAAAGAACAAGTATGAATACTTTAATGTCTGACAGGGCTACATTATTTGTTGGGGCTCAGTGACTATCAACCACCAATGACTGACAAATCAAGTATAACAAATATAAAACTCAAATCAGAAATAAGATGTTATCTTGGCTGGTGCAGTGGCTCATGCCTGTAATCCCAACACTTTGGGAGGCCGAGGTGGGCAGATTATTTGAGGTGAGGAGTTCAAGCAGCCTGGGCAACATGGTGAAACCCCATCTCTACTAAAAATACAAAAATTCGCCAGTTGTGGTGGCACACGCCTATAGTCCCAGCTACTCGGGAGGCTGAGGCAGGAGAAACCCTTGAACCCAGGAGGCGGAGGTTGCAGTGAGCTGAGATCGCACCACTGCACTCCAGCCTGGGCAATAGAGTGAGGCTCCATCTCAAAAAACAAAACACAAACACAAACACACACACACACAAAGAAATAAGACGTCATCTGTAAAATGGGAATAAAATTTTAAAAAAAAAGAAAAAGAAAAAAGTAAGAGGCCAGTTGTTTCCTATAATCACCAAAAAATATTTTGGGGAAGCAAACAAGAGTACCCACACCACAACTCCCAGAGACCCTGATTTGACAGTTTGGGATCATTGCTAGAAATGTGGTTTTCAAACTATACCAAGCTGCCCTGGGGTACCACAGCAAACTCACAGGTCCTACAGGATACTTTACATATTCAAATGAACCACAGTGATACTTAACATCTGTTGGTCATCATGTGAACCACTACTAGCTCAAGATAGTTCGGTTTCAACATTAGATGTTAGATTTCTTACAATGATCACATCTTTGCAAAGCTGGGTTTTCAACAAAAATGAAGCGCTGTGTGAAAATCAGTGTGGAACAAGAAATGAGGCTGGCAGTGTCCAATCTGATTTCTAAGGTTGGAGGAGTTGTATAATATCCAACAGCATATACATCCCATTAGTAATTAATTATGATTGGCTGGGTATGGTGGCTCTAACTGTCTTTTGAATTTCAGTGCCAACACAAAGCTCTGAAACTTCAATAGCCAAACATATGCCTTAGATATCTGGGCAAACTCATCCCTGATCTAGGCACCAAATGGGACAGCAGGCTCATAGCTGAGTCCTAGGGATGGCCACATACCAATATTAACCAACAGAAGACCAGACCCTGATATGGTGTTATCCTAGGATAACACCACCTACTCTCAAATGACCTACGAGAGTTAAAACTCATGGAAATACTAGGATGTGAATAACAGTGTCTTCAGCTTTTGTCTTCCTATGAATAATACAGAATTATGTCAATTAGTTTAATCAATTCAAAAAGAGAAGACTGCCTCTAAATAAGTCAAATGTTCCCAAAATCATTCTACTACTACATACCCCCACACCAATTTTTTCTTTTCTTTTCTTTTTTTTTCTTTGAGATGGAGTCTTGCTCTGTCGCCCAGACTGGAGTGCAGTGGCACAAACTCAGCTCACAGCAACCTCCGCCTCCCAGGTTCAAGCAATTCTACTGCCTTAGCCTCCGGAGTAGCTGGGACTACAGGCATGTGCCACCATGCCCAGCTAATTTTTTTGTATTTTTAGTAGAGACAAGGTTTCACTACGTTAGCCAGGCTGGTCTCAAACTCCTGACCTCAGGTGATCCACTCACCTTGGCCTCCCACCCGCCTCGGCCACTTCAGTTTCTTAAGCTCTTAAATGAAGATACTCCTGTTTCTCAGATTATTATGAGGGTTAAATAATTATGTAAATGTTTAGTAAATAATGGCTACAGCAACAGTCGTATTTGAATTAGGTGGTGTTTTTCTGATGGGTTGAGTCCTTAAACAAAAAACATAAAATGATACAGTGTCTGCATATACACAGAATAATGGTTACTTCTGACTGGTGGGATTATGGGTAACTTTTCTAACTATACATTTCTATAATATTTTCCTTCTTGGCAATATGTTCTTGTAATCAGGAAAAAAAAATTTTTTTACACAAATCTCTGGGAAATCAAGGAGATCTGGAATTATTACCAGATTCCAACCCAGATATAATTAGGAGAGAGATCATGTTGACTGGCTGCCTCACTAATTTTTCAAAAAGGCTCCACCTCTTCAAACAGGAATATTAATCAGTTAAGTCAATTGAAAGCTACTTTAGCCAAAGCTTTAATCATTACAAGTGAAAAACATATGAGAATTAAATAATGAGATTTTCTGAATTCTCCTCTGATGTTCGGTATACTGGGAATCAGGAAACCGACCCCGCTCCTAGAACTGGAGTGCCTCAGGAGAGTCCTCTAACAGCTAAACAATTTCAATTGGGAAAATAAAGCCACTGAAGCTGTCCCATCTAATCACTAAGAAAAATTAAATGGTGCTTTTTCTTGACTGCCAAGACCAGTGCCTATATATGTTAAGTCCTATATATGTAACTGTGCAGGCTGTCAGCAAGTCCTATTGTTACTTCCAGAAGTCATCATAAGCTCTTTCAGACACTTCTTCCTAGCAAGCCCCTGCAGATGTCACAGCAAATGAAAAGAAAACACCTAAAAGAGCCTTCATGAAGCTGTCCAACTGATGATTAAAACTCAGTGTGACAGCATGTAACTGTTCTTTTATATACATTGTTGTTACACTAATCTCATCATGATGTATTCTGCCCATCTGCTTCCCCACAGATCCTCTCTCAAGGTCAAGAGTATTCATGCAGTGAGGTAAAGTAAAGCATTTCTGAGAAGCATCTTCTTTTCTGGTGGGAGTTTTGCCAGGTCATCTCAACTTGGTAATGCAAGGACTAGATGTAGCAGTCAGCACTTGTGAAATAGGAAGGGCTGAGAAGGACTTTTTAAACTACAAATAATCACACATTTTCTGAGAGGTATAAGATTAACTATTCTGATTATTAATGTAAATAATAATCAACACCAAGCCTGTACTAGGAATTTCATATACAGTATTTAATTTTCATAATCCTTAACAGGCATTAAGTAGAAAAAGAAATGATAATGTAGCAGACTGAAAAGTAACTACAAGATCTCTCAAGAGAGCTCAAAGATGACAAGAACTCTTGTTGCATTTTCTACAGCCCAAGGCCTACCTTCAGGCTTGTCAAAATTACGAGAGACTAAAGTATAGAAGATAGATGGCAAAACCTCTTCTAATAACCAAAATCCAAGACCCAGAAAGCCAAATTAAAAATAAGCAGATTACAGCAAATGGAGGAAATAATTTTGACAGAAATGTCATTTAGGCCAAGCTGAGGCTGGATAAACCAGAATCACACATGCACCACACACACTTCTCCACTGACTAGATAATTTGTGCCTTCCAGGTTCAATGTCTCTCTCCTTTGACTCTAGAGAATAAACACTGAATATCTGGTTCCTTGGCCTTCTCTTTTTTCCTTTTTTGTTTCTGATTACCCATCTCCCTCTTACTGTCACCACCACTCATCTCATTCTTTGTCCCTCCCAAGAGGCAGGTCAAACCCAGATGCCTACAGGAGCCAAAGAGATGTGTGAATCAAACAGAGCAATTAAGGCCATATAGACTAGTGGTGCTCATAGAAAACTGCTGGACAGGGGAAGTATGTATGTTCCACCTAAACGCACTCAAATTTCATTTCTTTTCATCACAGTACAAAGAAACAAAGTACATCTGTTGACCAAGCATGGCCCACAGGCTGCCAGTTTGTATCCTGAGAAAGAATATAATACTACCAACTGAATTATTGCCTTACTTAATTTCAATCACATTCTGACCTTATGTCTCTAACACATTTGGGTTATCTTGATTTTTTTTAAAAAAATACCATTATTGGCCGGGCGCGGTGGCTCAAGCCTATAATCCCAGCACTTTGGGAGGCCGAGACGGGCGGATCACGAGGTCAGGAGATCGAGGCCATCCTGGCTAACAAGGTGAAACCCCGTCTCCACTAAAAATTACAAAAAACTAGCCGGGCGAGGTAGCAGGCGCCTGTAGTCCCAGCTACTCGGGAGGCTGAGGCAGGAGAATGACGTAAACCCGGGAGGCGGAGCTTGCAGTGAGCTGAGATCCGGCCACTGCACCCCAGCCTGGGCGGCAGAGCGAGACTCCGTCTCAAAAAAAATAAATAAATAAATAAAATAAAATAAAAAAATACCATTATTTGGTATAATTGAAACATGAAAAAAATTGTACATATTTAATGCATATGTTTTTATGAGTCTGGAACTTTCATTGATGTTTTAAGCTACACTACATTACTCAGTGGCATGCATAAACTTTTCTTTTTCTCAAATGGAGAGCAAATCATATCCACTGTGAAAGAATTTATACTAGTTTCAAGGTCTCTAAATTCTAACTGTTGCCCCATACATGGCAAAAAGGTATTATCAAGGCTGGGCATGGTGGCTCATGCCTGTAATCCCAGCACTTTGGGAGGCCAAGGTAGGCAGATCGCTTGAGCTCAGGAGTTGAGACCAGCCTGGGCAACACTGTGGAACTTCATCTCTATTTTTAAAAAATTGTTTAAAAACTAGGCCAGGCACATGGCACACCCCTGTAAACCTAGCACTTTGGGAGGCCGAGGCAGGTGGATCACCTGCAGTAAGGAGTTCGAGACCAGCCTGGCCAACATGGTGAAACCCTGTCTCTACTAAAAACACAAAATTAGCTGGGCATGGTGATGTGTGCCTGTAAGCCTAGCTACTGGGGAAGCTGAGGAAGGAGAATCACTTGAACCAGGGAGGCGGAGGTTGCAGTGAGCCGAGATTATGCCACTGTACTCCAGCCTGGGAGACAAGAGCGAAACTTGGTCTCAAAAAAATTTTTTAAACTAAAGAGAAAAAAAAAGGTATTATCCAAATTTGTGGACAAAAAAACTGAGGCTTGGTGGCAGGTGTAGTGACAAATAACTTTTTCAAGGTAAGGTCGCACAGTCAGTGACAGAGTTAGAACTGAATTCAGATCGGCCTCATTCCAAAGTCTGCAATTTTTCACTTTTTCTATACTCAGTCTGAATAACCAGGATTTCTAAAATATAACAGATGATATGTAAGAATCAATAACTAATATCCCATCTCATGACAGGCCCAGAAGAAAAACACAGTCATTTTCAAAGCCCATTAGTTACTTTATGAATCTAAATCTTTTGGCTTTTCTAGAGAATAGGCTACCTGCCTGAGCAGCAAGTTTGCCTACAAATTCAGGCAATCTCTCACGAAACTTCTGATTCTTCCATCTGACCTTGTTTTTATTTTATTTTTTTATTTTTATTTTTGAGATAAAGTCTTGCTTTGTCACCCAGGCTAGAGTGCAGTGGCATGATCTCGGCTCACTGCAACCTCTACCTCCTGGGTTTAAGCAATTCTCATGCTTCAGTCTCCCAAGCAGCCCAGATTATAGGAATGTGCCACCTACACCCAGCTAATTTTTTGTATTTTTAGTAGAGATGGGATTTAGCCATGTTAGCCAGGTTATACTCAAACTCCTGGCCTTAAGCGATCCACCTGCCTTGGCCTCCCAAAGTGCGGTGTTTACAAGCATGAGCCACGGCACCTGGCCTGACTCTGTTTTTAAAGACTACCCAAAACATTCAGGACCATTCTTATATCCATTCAAGCTAATTATACAATTCATATACAGATATATGAATATCTATATATATTGGTTCAAAGCTTAAAATATCTGTTGTTTAGCATCTTTATTCTCTCTTCCTAATCTCATGCTTTATGTTACATGTTTTATCTGTTATTTACGCTTTCCTAGACTCATTCATTATTGCAGCTTCAGCTATCTGCCATTCTCAAAGCATGTACCTAATTTCAACTAGACTTTTTCTGTCACTATGAAAAATCCTGAGTATTTATTTATTTTTTTTTTACTTATTTATTTTTGAGACAGAGTCTCGCTCTGTCACCCAGGCTGGAGTACACTGGTGCAATCCAAGGTCACTGCAACCTCTGCCTTCCAGGTTCAATCAATTCTCCTGGCTTAGCCTCCCAAATAACTGGGATTATAGCCACGTGCCACCACAACTGGTTTATTTATTTATTTATTTATTTTGTATTTTTAGTAGAGATGGGGTTTCACCATGTTGGCCAGGCTGGTCTCAAACTCCTGATCTCAGGTGATCCACCCGCCTTGGCCTCCCAAAGTGCTGGGATTACAGCCATGAGCCACCACACCCAGTCCTGAGTATTTTAATCTTTATGAAACCTAAGCAATGGAAGAGTGCTATTAGTCTCCTCTTTCAACCTTTTAAAACATTGTAGGCCAGGCGCAGCAGCTCATGCCTGTAATCCCAGTACTTTGGGAGGCAGAGGCAGACGGATCACTTGAGGTCAGGAGTTCAAGACCAGCCTGGCCAACATGGTGAAACCCTGTCTCTACTAAAAATACAAAAATTAGCCAGGCATGGTGGCACACACCTGTAGAACCAGCTACTCGGGAGGCTGAAGCAGGAGAATTACTTGAACCTGGGAGGAGACAGAGGCACAGAGGGCCATGATGGCGCTATTGCACTCCAGCCTGGGCCACAGGGCAAGACTCCATCTCAAAAAAAACAAAAATTTTAAAGTTCCTTTTCAATAAACTCTATTTTAAAGTCAAACTAGTGTTAACATGTTTTTTAAAATTTATATATTAGCCATAAAATCTCTATAGTTAAAATAAATAATTTATTTTGTATTTATCCAGGCCAGCTTGTCCTGTTACTGGAACTAAAGAGAATATGAACTTTTAATGGCTTATCATGGTCTACAGCATGGCAATCAGAGTCCTTCACCGTCTGGCCCACTTTCTAGCCTTATCTTCCATCACTTCTCCCATAAACATAATTTTTTTTTTTTTTGAGTCTCACTCTGTCATCAGGCTGGAGTGCAGTGGCGTGATCTTGGCTCACTGCA
>NW_012098255.1:91150-92674 GCF_000951045.1 Mandrillus leucophaeus
TTTATAAAAAGTTAGCAAATAAAATAATTACAACTGCCAGGCGCAGTGGCTCACGCCTGTAATCCCAGCACTTTGGGAGGCCGAGGTGGGCAGATCACAAGGTCAGGAGATTGAGACCATCCCGGCTAACATGGTGAAACCCCGTCTCTACTAAAAACACAAAAAATTAGCCAGGCGTGGTGGCGGGCGCCTGTAGTCCCAGCTGCTGGGGAGGCTAAGGCAGGAGAATGGGGTGAACCCGGGAGGCGGAGCTTGCAGTGGGCCAAGATCATGCCACTGCACTCCAGCCTGGGCAGCAGAGCGAGACTCTGTCTCAAAAATAAAAATAAAATAAAATAAATAAAATAAAATAAACTAGAATAATTACAACTTGTGTAATAAAAGCTTTGTAAGAAACAACACAGTACAATAAGAACTATGAAGGAACAGAGTACTGTAAAACAGAAATAAGGAAGCTTCTACTTTAAACATGGTGGTAAGCAAAGTGCTCTTTGAATTAACATTTTGCTAAGATGTAAAGGATAAGAAAGAACTAACCAAGCACAGTGCAGCAAGAAGTCAGGATGGGCATTTCAGACTAAAGAAACAAAACATGCAATGGCTCTCAGGTGGGAAATAATTTTGCCTGTTCCAATGAGTTCAAACACCAGTGTGGCTGGAGCATAGTAAGCAAAGGGAGGAATGGCAGGAATGAGTTAGGGAAGAGCCAGAGCTGGCAGGGCAAAGGCCATGGTGGATATTTGAATTTTAATCTAAGTGCTAAAGTGAACACAGTCATTGGGAGAGTCTAAGAAAGGGAGTGACATGATTCCATTTATTTTCAAAAGATTTTTCTTTTTGTTGTGTGAAAAATGGATGGGACGAGGGCCACAAGAATGCAAAGATCACAGTTGCCGGAACTGACTTCATTTCAGACCAAATGATCCAGTTTCTCTTGCCATTCGGTCCAGGGCACACTATCTTCTAAGAGACAGTTGCTATTAAATGTATCATGTTTCTCATCCTTGTTTCCATAAAGCAACACCAAGAGCATAAAGTTTCTTGAAATCCCAAGAATTCTGAGATAGGCATTATTAATATGCCTATTTTATAAGGAATAAGCTCAGGTTTAGAGAATTAGGTAATTTGCTTAAGTCATGCACCTGGCAAAAACCTGTTCCTTTGTGATTTTGATGGAGGGACCTTCAGCATTTGAAGAAAACAGTATAACTACTACTCTATAGAAAACAGCTACTATATTCTATCATGGAATTAGGAGAGAAAGTTTGGGAAAAACAGGACATATGCTGATGAATGCAAGGCCACCATTCAAAGGGGTAAAGACAGAAAAAATACAACTTTTTTCTTTTTTTTTTGAGGTAGGGTCTTGCTGTCATCAGGCTGGAGTGCAGTGGCACAGTTATAGCTCACTGCAGCCTTGAATTCCTGGGCAATCCTCCCTACATCAGCCTCCCTAGTAGCTGAGACTATAGATGCATGCCACCACTCTGGGCTAATGTTTTAATCCTTTTTTTTTTTTTTTTT
>NW_012098255.1:93399-104026 GCF_000951045.1 Mandrillus leucophaeus
TGCCCGGCCCAGATGAATATATTTTTTATCATTATAGTGTATAAAAAAGTCAATATCCTTTTTTTCATTTAGTGGTGACACATATATTGAGATAATAAGGGAAACTACAGCCTAATAAATAAACTGCTCTTGTTCTTTCAGTGGTTTTTAGGATTAAATCTGTTCATCAATATCACCAAACTGAGTAGAAAGCATCCATCTAGAAATTCCTTAATCAATCTAAAAATTTCTTATTCTAAGTAAGCAGAAATAAAAATAATTATGAATCTATAGTTAGAATAGCCTAATCTTGAGATTTTCCCTATTATCCCCACCAGCTCAGTGCCAGCAGGTTAAAAACCAGGAGCTACATATGGATTCCTAAAAACACAAATCATCCTTATACCTTGATTCCATCATCCCTTTACCAACCAAAAGAATGAAAAAGAACAGAAATGATGCCATCAGATCTTAGATAGGAGTCTCTATCCTTATCAACAAAACTACATATATATGTCTATAAATAGACATATATAAATATACACACACACACACATATATGAGATTGCAAATAGCAGAGACTTAGATTCAGATAATTCCTGCCAATGTCTCATCAGCAGCTCCTTAAATACAGGATCCCTACACTAGAGCCACTAGCCCTACTGATGACCACGTCAGTTAAAAACATAAGTCTACAGAAGTCTAGGAGAGATCCTGCAGGGTTTCAGAAGACAGAAACAAGAGCACTTTTCCAATACCACCACTGCTTTGACAAAGCAAAAGTCAAGAGAAACTCCCTTTCCTACCTCAACAGCTCTATTTGGCACCAAATTTCTGGAGCAAGAGCACACTTACGCGCTGGGACCCGAAGGCTGCCATCTGCTTTACTCTGTACAAATGGGCCATCTCCTGGCAAGACTGTAATGATGCCTCATGTGATGAATAAAACTTAGGCATTGCTCCCAGGCTAAAGTACCAAAAGAGACGAGATGGAGGGGCTCAGACAGAGCTTTACATAAGGTAAAACAGTGGGGCTTCTGTCTCTCAGGTATATAATTTCATACCGATTCTAGGCAAGATATTTCCTCTTATTCCCTAGGATGAGGTTAAAGACATACTAAGGGGCTAGGCACAGTGGCTTACGCCTGTAATCCCAGCACTTTGGGAGGCCGAGGTGGGCGGATTACCTGAGGTCAGAAGTTCAGAAACCCCATCTCTACCAAAAATACAAAAATTAGCCGGGCATGGTGGTGGGTGCCTGTAATCCCAGCTACTTGAGAGGTTGAGGCAGGAGAATAGTTTGAACCGGGAGGCTGGTCTCATGAGGCTGCAGTGAGCCAAGACTGTGCCATTGCACTCCAGCCTGGGCAACAAGAGCGAAACTCCGTCTCAAAAAAAAACAATAAAACAGACATACCAGGGAACTATCCACAGGAGAGAAGAGTTTGTACACACAGCAGGGATTTACACACTGTTCTAAGTCATAAGCTCATTTTCCTTTGCCAGCAAAGGTCCTAGGACTATCAACTTGGAACAGAAGTCTTGTTGAATATGTGCTAACAGTTCATTGGAGCACTTCTTTTAGAAAGCACTCCACTATTCCTAGTTTGCATCTGTTCTTCCTGTGGATATATAAGGGCTAGATCACCTTTGCTGGGAGAGAACACAAGTTCCCCCAAGGTCTCATGGAGACTAATAGAGAACAAACTCAGATTTACCTATGCAACACTCTAATGTCCGATAACCTCTGCTCCCACTGAACTGAATAGCATTGCACAGAAATGCCAGTTGAAATACAATACTAGTTAGGCAGTTATTACAGTCAGTATGCAGGGGACCAAAATAAGATACTTCTAGAGCCAGAAAGTATGATTATAAACAGAATAGAAATTTAGGACACAAATATATAAAACACATTAACAAAAAAGAGAGTGGTATTCATTTTGTAGTCACCAAATATTTACTAAATTATCTACTGCATTCTAGGTACCATACTAGATGATTAAAAATACAAACAGATGCAGTCTAAGCCCTCAGGGAACAGACAATCCAGTAAGGAAGAACAACAATGAACAAGTAAATGACAACCATGATTATGAAAGAAAAACTAGAATGCTTTGAGAGTGTGTATCTAGGGAACATAATCTAGTTTTTGTTTCTGGTTTTGGTGGGGGTAGGAGAGCAAAGTATGCTATAAGGCTAAATAAAGGAAAGCTAAGAAAGTAAAAATAAAATATGTTACATGCATATTCTTGTGAGAAAATAAATCTATAAAAATAAAAAAGCAAAAATGTCTATGTCTCCATCACCAGCCAGACATAATTTTTAAATCTGGCTGACCCTCTTGTAAAGTATATCCCTACTGTGAAAAGATACACCAGATCCCAGAAAACTGATTATAATTGGCACTCCACATAATAAACCTTCCTACCTAAAAAGGATGTACTAATTATCTAAGACCAGTAAACAATTCACTCTGTAGCTGCAGTTCATATTATATAAATGAATGAATGGACATTCTGATCTGTAAATCAAGATTTTGTGAGACTGGCCAGTGAGCTAGTCTTTGGGGGACTGAGCAAGTCTAGGTGATAAGAATGGGTGCTAAAACTGACCTTCTGGAAAAATAAGGTTGATGATTTATCTTGGACTGTGTTCCATCAACGATCAGTCAGCCAGCCCATCTCTATTACATTTCTCTGCTCTCTATAATTTCAATAAATACGATATCAAGAAGTGCTAGGGAATGGTTTAAAAATTTGCTAAGAAACTAATCTGGGCTAGGCGCAGTGGCTCATGTCTGTAATCCCAGCACTTTGGAAGGCTGAGGTGGGTGGATCATGAGGTCAGATCAACACCATCCTGGCTAACACGGTGAAACCCTGTCTCCATTAAAAATACAAAAAATTAGCCAAGCGTGGTAGCACGCGCCTGTAATCTCAGCTACTCGGGAGGCTGAGGCAGGAGAACTGCTTGAACCCAGGAGGCAGAGGTTGCAGTGAGCTGAGATCGTGCCACTGCACTCCAGCCTGGGCAACAGAGCGAGACTGTCTCAAAAAAAAAAAAAAAAAAAAAAGAATCTGAGCACAGTGTAAACTCATAATTAATTGTTAAAGGGATGAAGGAACAATAAACTTAAAAGAGATGTATTGTTCCCTCTAAATCAAGTGCTGAGTTTCAAAGGAAGCAGAGACTAGGACCAGTGAAACAGCCAAGTTTTTCAAAGAAGCCCATGTATGTGTGTAAAAACATATATACATACCTGCACTCAAAGCAATACCAGTGCCACGGTGGCAGATGGACATCGCCATGGGAAGAGACCAACTGTAAAGAAACACACAAAGACAATTTTAAAAAGGAAAAGATAGCACCATAGTAGAGAGTCTATCTTTGCAAAAATATAAACTAATTCTGAAACAGGCACTTTTTTTTTTTTTTCCTGGATACAGATTCTCACTCTGTTGCCCAGGCTGGCAGCGAGCGGCACGATCTCAGCTCACTGCAACCTCCGCCTCCCAGGTTCAAGCAATTCTCCTGAATAGGTAATATTTTCTTTAAAAAAAAAAACAAAAAAAACCAGCTTTTGCGTTCCTGTCTTTTCATTTTTTTTTACCCTGGGAACAGAGTCTTGCTCTGTCGCCCAGGCTGGAGTGCTGTGCCACGATCTCAGCTCACTGCAACCTCTGCCTCCCAGGTTCAAGAGATTCTCCTGCCTCAGTCTCCTGAGTAGCTGGGATTACAGGCACCTGCCACCAGGTCCGCCTAATTTTTGTATTTTTAGTAAAGAGGTTTCACCATCTTAGCCAGGCTGGTCTTGAACTCCTGACCTTGTGATCTGCCTGCCTCAGCCTCCCAAAGTACTGGAATTACAGGTATGAGCCACCGTGCCCAGCCATGTTTCTACTTTTTACTTTAAAAATACAAATCTGGGCCAGGTGCGGTGGCTCACGCCTATAATCCCAGCACTTTGGGAGGCTGAGGCGAGTGGCTCACCTGAGGTCAGGAGTTCGCAATTAGCGTGATGAACATGAAGAAACCCCATCTCTACTGAAAATACAAAATTAGCTGGGTGTGGTGATGCATGCCTGTAATCTCAGCTACTCGGGAGGCTGAGGCAGGAAAATCGCTTGAACCCAGGAGAAAAAACAAAAAACAAAACACTGTATCAGGATTAGGTTAAAAAAAAATAAAGAAAGAAGAAAACAGATTTACGGAGAAGGATCCCTACCTTTACCAGACTGCATCACTGATAGGGCTAAGGAAAAAAACATGATTATAACTCAAAACTCCTTTCCCAAGGAGAAACATGAGTCAAAGACACTCATTAAAGTTGGAGGTAGTGTAGTGGCTCACACCTATAATCCTAGTACTTTGGGAGGCCTAGGCGGCGGGGGGTGTTGAGTTCAGGAGTTCAAGACCAACCCAGGCAACATAACGAGACCCTCCATCTTCACCAAAAAAAAAAAAAAAAAAATCTGGGTGTGATGGCAGAGGCCTGTGGTCCCAGCTACTTGGGAGACTGAAGTGAGAGGGTCACTTGAGGCCAGGAGCTCCAGGTTGCAGTGAGCTATGACTGTGCCACTGTACTCCAGCCCGGGGTGGGGAGAGAGAGACAGAGATCTTGCCTGCAA
Source organism: Mandrillus leucophaeus (assembly GCF_000951045.1). Taxonomy (NCBI): domain Eukaryota; kingdom Metazoa; phylum Chordata; class Mammalia; order Primates; family Cercopithecidae; genus Mandrillus; species Mandrillus leucophaeus. The sequence goes on from NW_012098255.1 coordinate 98,010, forward strand.
ATAAATAAATACAGTTGGTACAATTAGAAAGTAATCACTATAGGCCGGGCGCGGTGGCTCACACCTGCAATCCCAGCACTTTGAGAGGCGAGGTGGGCAGATCGTGAGGTCAGGTGTTCAAAACCAGCCTGGCCAACACGGTGAAACCCTATCTCTACTAAAAATACAAAAATTAGCCAGGCGTGGTGGTGCATGCCTATAATCCCAGCTACTCAGGAGGCTGAGGCAGAGAATTGCTTGAATCCAGGAGGCGGAGTTTGGCATAATCATGCCACTGCACTCCAGTCTGGGCGACAGAGCACGACTCCATCTCAAAAAAAAAAAAAAAAGAAAGTAATCACTGTAATACCAACTGGGTCCCTCTGTTTCTCCAGGTATAACACTGATGGAAGAAAACCTGAGTTTCATAGTTTCATATAATATATGGTCATCCTTGAATCCTCCCTTATTATATGCCCCAAAATATCCAAACTGAACATACCACTTATTTCCTAATAAATTACCTATCCCAAATGTTTATATCCAATCTTCTAGATTTAGTATATAGTTCTTAATCCACAGTAGTTCTGAAATACTTTTTGTCATCAAACCTCTTTTTAAATTATGAATCATCAACTTTCCACTGAAGGACAACCAACATTGTTATTCTAGACCTAGTTCTCATGCTCAAGAGAGAACTGGTGGGTAAAATGGAAATAACAAGAATCTCTGAAGAAAGCTAACACTCACTTTGGAATGTTAGCTTAGACAAAGAATACTTAGCGTAATCAAACCATATCTTCAACACTTTAAAGAGAAATAAGGAGGTTAAAAAGATCTCAAAAGAAAATTCTGCCTACATAATGAAAATGGTCACAGTAAGAAAGGAGTATTTCCAAATAAATTAAAAATATTAATACTAGCTAGATACCACTCTGATCAACTCAGATTTAACAACAGAAATATAAAAGGTGGAAGAACAGCCACATAACCAAGGACAGAGAACGATGACATAATTTGGTAAGAAGAATCAGGAGACCGAAACCCAGAATGAGCTGAGGCTTGCAAAAATTTCAAGGACAACAAAAAAAAGCTTTTAAAATTGTATTCTGACACAGAGAGCCTCCTAACTGGGATGAACAATTTTATGCTAATTGATGACAGAGTGTGAACAGATTGCACAACTATTTTATTTGTCAAAGAGAATGATTATCAGCATGAAAAAGACAGAACAAATATTGATTTGAAAGACTTGAAACCCTAAAGAGGTGAGGAAATTGGAAGATTCCAACAAACTTGGGGCTCTGGGACCAGATGAATCAAATCCCTTGACTGAAAGAGCTAATAGAAGAAACATATGCACTGTTCTGGAAATGTTTCAGAAATACTGATACAGAAAATGGGAGTCATATAATATGAAACTGCTGAATTCAAATGTTACCCTAATTTTCAAAAACGGTTAAAATCATAGCCCGGCTAGCCCAGTAATGACAAGCTAAAATATTTTGTTTTCTAAAAATAACCACAACATTATTTCCAGTCCTCCATGATCTTCCAGAATCTTGTCATTTCTCATCAAGCAAGTATTTAGCCTTACCCTTGAACCTGGGCAGGACTTGATGACCGACTGCCTCAAAAGTAGAATGCGGCAGAAGTGATGCTGCATGACTTACAAATTCTCCTTCCTTCCTCATGCTATGTGGAAACCCAAAGTAGCCTACACAGATATGTGAAAAGACCTATGTGGAGAGAAAATAAGCGCCCCATCCAACAGCCAGAATCAACCCAAGACATTTGAGTGACTGGATCTTCAGATTAATTCAGGCTCTAGCCTTTGTGTTTTCCAGCTGAGGCCTCAGGCATCATGGAGCAAAGACAAGTCTTCTTCACTAGTCCCTGTTTGAACATTAGGTAAGAGTCAAGTATAGAAAATCAAGATGTGGCCAGGCACAGTGGCTCATGCCTGTAATCCTAGCACTTTGGGGGGCTGAGGTGGGCAGAATGCCTGAGCTCAGGAGTTTGAGACCTGGGCAAGACGGCAAAAAAAAGTCAAAAAAACCATTTCTACAAAAAATACAAACATTAGCCGGGCGTGGTGGCATGTGTCTATAGTCTCAGCCACTTGGGGGGCTGAGGAGGGAGGACTGCCTGAGCCTGGGAGGTCGAGGCTGCAGTGAGCCGTGATTACGCCACTGCACTCCAGCCTGAGTTAACAGAGGGAGACTCTGCCTCAAAAGCAAAAAAACAATAAAAAATACCTCCAGAAAGTAAAAACATTTCTCCAACAGCCAAGACTGCCAATGGCCAATAAGTACATGAAAAGATGTTTAACATCACTAACTGTTTACTTCTAGGCCTCTTTCAAAAAATCCAAAAAATGGGTAATAGAAAATATGACTTCAGTTATCTCAGATATCTTTCCCTGACATGCCAATCTGGATATAGCCCTGTGCTCCCTGCTGCTATTTTTCCCCCAAGTATGTCTGGAGTTACATAACCAGAAAAGCAAATAAGGTAGTGAAAGACTCACCTCACCAACCTACAACCATTCTTTATATGACCTACGAAAAAAGGCCAGGGCTTTAAATACAGATTCAGAATAATTTGGGATGCTCTTTTGTCTTTTTCACTATAATTATTCCCCAAAACTTTTTTATTTTTTTTTGAAACAGAGCCTTGCTCTGTCGCCAGACTAGAGTGTAGTGGCGCGATCTCGGCTCACTGCAAACTCCACCTCCCGGGTTCAAGCGATTCTCCTGCCTCAGCCTCCCGAGTAGCTGGGAATACAAGCATGAGCCACCACCGCCAGCTAATTTTTGTATTTTTAGTAGAGACAGGGTTTCACCTAAGATCAGGATGGCCTTGATCTCTTGACCTTGTGATCCGCCCACCTTGGCCTCTCAAAGTGCTGGGATTACAGGCATTGAGCCACTGCATCAGGCCTTCCTAAAACTTTTATCTCTTAAAAAAGAAAGTTTCACGATTGAGCAGCAAGAAATGAGATCACTTATTAGCCTCCTTCTGTTTTAGTGGCAAGTCCAGTTTCTACAAACAGGATTATTCCTGGAATCTGGCTTGGAAAAAAACTGAAGGATTATGGTATTTGTGGAGGTGGTTAAAAAATGGGCAGACTCACTGGCAGGAACCCAAGAGAGTAGCACAGCTCAAGATGCTTTGCTGGGTTAGCCTAAAAAAACAAAAAGCAGATTTACAGGGACTTATCTTCAAAGACATCAGCAAAAACCACTGTCAATGCCACTTTTGAAGATGAGATAAACAGAGATGTATGTATATATATATGTATGATGTATGTATCTACTTATATATACACACATGTGGTATGTGTGTGACAGAGACTGCATACACATATATGCTATCTCTATCCACAGAGAGGGCCTAGAAGCAATGACATCCTAGTAGCAATGAGCACATCTAGCACCCAGACACTGATTTCCCAGGAGTCATCTTGAAGAACTCCTATTGGCCAGGTCTGGGACAATTTGAACACCAAAATAAATAATAACAAAGTATAATCCTTTGGGGAAATTAATGCTTGATCCATGTTATCCTTGAGTCCATACTGATAAAGAAAGCAAGCTTTACCCTATCGCAACAAATAAATCTAGAAAATATTATTATAATATATAAAATTAGTAACATTACATTTGGCAACTATCACAGTAATAAATGATTTAGGCAAGTACCTCCAACAGATACTGGTGAGTAAGTATCTCATAAGAAAGAATATTTAGGTTTCAAAGTATCTCCTGCCAAAATATGTATTAATAAATAAAACATCCTTATTCAGTAACTTTACAGGAGAAATCTAGCAGACACATCTTAAACAGTGACAAAAGTTAACATCACCAGTAGTGGGTTAAATCAGCAGCAGCACATGCCTCCTGATACAGTGTACTGACAGAAGTATAGTATTACTGCAGGCGTATTCTTGCCAAAAATATATAAATCATGAAACACCAAACAAACCCAAATTAAGGAACATTCTAAAAATGTCCAGGTCATAACAAATAAGGAAAGACTAAAAATCTCTCCCATACTGTAGAAAAAAGAAACATGACAACTAAATGTAATATATAATTCTAGGTTCAATCTTAGGCCTATAAAGGACATTAATGGGAGAAGTGGCAAAATCTGAATGGAACTAAGGTTTAGACAGTAACACTGTGATGGCTGTACTTTGGAGACTGTCTTGCAATTGAGGAAATGCATACCCAAGTATTAAGAAGTTGTAATAGGCAGAATAATGGCCTCCTTAAAGATATCCATGCTCTAATCTCTAGAACCTATGAATATGTTACCTTTTATGGCAAAGGGGAATTAAGGTTGCAGATGAAATTAAGGTGCTAATAAGACAACCTTAAGATAAACAGACTAGGCTGTGTGTGGTGGCTCACACTTGTAATCCCAGAACTTTGGGAGGCCAAAGTGGGAGGACAGCTTGAGCCCAGGAGTTCAAAGCCAGCCTGAGCAACATGGCCAAACTCCATTTCCAGAAAATATTTTAAAATTAGTCAGGCATGGTGGTGCATCCCTATAATCCCAGGTACTTGGGAGGCTGAGCTGGGAGGATCACTTTAGCCTGGGAGGTCAAGGCTGCAGTGAGCCATGATCATGCTCCACAAGTTTTATTAAAAACTTGTAGAAAACTTGTGCATTTCAGCCTGGGCAACACAGTGAGACCCTGTCTCAAAAACAAAACAACATAGACTATCCTAGATTATTAGGACAGGCCCAGTGTAATCATAAACGTCTTTAACAGCAGAGGAGAGAAAAGAGAAAAAAGAAAAGCAGAAGAGGCTCACAGAAGAAAGGCGTCAAAGAAGAAATGAGATGACGGAAGCAGGGTCAACCTGATGTGACTGAGGAACTCAATGCAGCATTGCTGGTTCTGAAGACAGAGGAAGGAGGGCAGAAACCAAGGAATTCAGAAAGCCTCTAGAAGCTAGCAAAGGCAAGGCCGTGGATTCTTCCCTAGGGACTCCAGAAGGAAACAGAACCCTGCCAACACCTTGATTTTAGCCCAGGGAGATCTTGTCAGACAAATTTGTGTTGTTTTAAGTCAGTAAATTTGCAGTAATTTGTTATGGCAGCAAATAGAAAATCAGTATAGATTGTGGTGACTAGAAGAGGAATGCAGCTGTAATGAATACCCAAAAATGTGGAAGTGCCTTTGAAATTGGGCAGTGGGAAGGGACTAAAAGAATTTTTAGGACCATGATTTTTAAAAAGCCCAGACTGCCCTGAAGAGATTTTAGCAGAAATATGGATTTTACCAGTTGTGCTGGTGAGGATGTGGAGAAACTGGAACCCTTATACACTGCTAGTGCAGCCACTTTGGAAAACAGTCTGGCATTTACTCAAAATGTTAAACATAGGCTGGACGCCATGGCTCACGCCTGTAATCCCAGCACTTTGGGAGGCTGAGGCAGGTGAATCACAAGGTCAAGAGATCGAGACCATTCTGACCAACATGGTGAAACCCTGTCTCTACTAAAAATACAAAAATTAGTTGGGTGTGGTGGCGCATGCCTGTAGTCCCAGCTACTCAAGGGCTGAGGCAGGAAAATCACTTGAACCTGGGAGGTGAAGGTTGCAATGAGTTGAGATTGCGCCACTGCACTCCAGCCTGGTGACAGAGCAAGACTCTGTCTTAAAAAAAAAAAAAAAAAAAAAAAGTTAAACATAGAGTTACCATATGATGCAATAATTCTACTCCTAAAAAAAAATGTTAAACATAGAGTTACCATATGATGCAATAATTCTACTCTTAGGTATATACTCAAGAGAAATGAAACATATGTGCACACAAAAACTTGTACACAAATAAATGGTCATAGCAGCATTATTTGTAATAGCCAAAAAGTGGAAACAGCTCAAATGTCATTCAGTTTATAAATGGGTAAATAAAACATTGTATGTACATACAATGAAATATTATTCGGCCATAAAAAGGAAGAAAGTACTGATATATGCTAAAATATGGATGAACTCTGAAAACATTATGCTAAGTAAAAAAA
>NW_012098255.1:104076-118911 GCF_000951045.1 Mandrillus leucophaeus
TAAATGTAATATATAATTCTAGGTTCAATCTTAGGCCTATAAAGGACATTAATGGGAGAAGTGGCAAAATCTGAATGGAACTAAGGTTTAGACAGTAACACTGTGATGGCTGTACTTTGGAGACTGTCTTGCAATTGAGGAAATGCATACCCAAGTATTAAGAAGTTGTAATAGGCAGAATAATGGCCTCCTTAAAGATATCCATGCTCTAATCTCTAGAACCTATGAATATGTTACCTTTTATGGCAAAGGGGAATTAAGGTTGCAGATGAAATTAAGGTGCTAATAAGACAACCTTAAGATAAACAGACTAGGCTGTGTGTGGTGGCTCACACTTGTAATCCCAGAACTTTGGGAGGCCAAAGTGGGAGGACAGCTTGAGCCCAGGAGTTCAAAGCCAGCCTGAGCAACATGGCCAAACTCCATTTCCAGAAAATATTTTAAAATTAGTCAGGCATGGTGGTGCATCCCTATAATCCCAGGTACTTGGGAGGCTGAGCTGGGAGGATCACTTTAGCCTGGGAGGTCAAGGCTGCAGTGAGCCATGATCATGCTCCACAAGTTTTATTAAAAACTTGTAGAAAACTTGTGCATTTCAGCCTGGGCAACACAGTGAGACCCTGTCTCAAAAACAAAACAACATAGACTATCCTAGATTATTAGGACAGGCCCAGTGTAATCATAAACGTCTTTAACAGCAGAGGAGAGAAAAGAGAAAAAAGAAAAGCAGAAGAGGCTCACAGAAGAAAGGCGTCAAAGAAGAAATGAGATGACGGAAGCAGGGTCAACCTGATGTGACTGAGGAACTCAATGCAGCATTGCTGGTTCTGAAGACAGAGGAAGGAGGGCAGAAACCAAGGAATTCAGAAAGCCTCTAGAAGCTAGCAAAGGCAAGGCCGTGGATTCTTCCCTAGGGACTCCAGAAGGAAACAGAACCCTGCCAACACCTTGATTTTAGCCCAGGGAGATCTTGTCAGACAAATTTGTGTTGTTTTAAGTCAGTAAATTTGCAGTAATTTGTTATGGCAGCAAATAGAAAATCAGTATAGATTGTGGTGACTAGAAGAGGAATGCAGCTGTAATGAATACCCAAAAATGTGGAAGTGCCTTTGAAATTGGGCAGTGGGAAGGGACTAAAAGAATTTTTAGGACCATGATTTTTAAAAAGCCCAGACTGCCCTGAAGAGATTTTAGCAGAAATATGGATTTTACCAGTTGTGCTGGTGAGGATGTGGAGAAACTGGAACCCTTATACACTGCTAGTGCAGCCACTTTGGAAAACAGTCTGGCATTTACTCAAAATGTTAAACATAGGCTGGACGCCATGGCTCACGCCTGTAATCCCAGCACTTTGGGAGGCTGAGGCAGGTGAATCACAAGGTCAAGAGATCGAGACCATTCTGACCAACATGGTGAAACCCTGTCTCTACTAAAAATACAAAAATTAGTTGGGTGTGGTGGCGCATGCCTGTAGTCCCAGCTACTCAAGGGCTGAGGCAGGAAAATCACTTGAACCTGGGAGGTGAAGGTTGCAATGAGTTGAGATTGCGCCACTGCACTCCAGCCTGGTGACAGAGCAAGACTCTGTCTTAAAAAAAAAAAAAAAAAAAAAAAGTTAAACATAGAGTTACCATATGATGCAATAATTCTACTCCTAAAAAAAAATGTTAAACATAGAGTTACCATATGATGCAATAATTCTACTCTTAGGTATATACTCAAGAGAAATGAAACATATGTGCACACAAAAACTTGTACACAAATAAATGGTCATAGCAGCATTATTTGTAATAGCCAAAAAGTGGAAACAGCTCAAATGTCATTCAGTTTATAAATGGGTAAATAAAACATTGTATGTACATACAATGAAATATTATTCGGCCATAAAAAGGAAGAAAGTACTGATATATGCTAAAATATGGATGAACTCTGAAAACATTATGCTAAGTAAAAAAAACCAGTCACAAAGGACCATATATTGTATGACTACATTTAAATGAAACGTTCAGAATAGGTAAGTTTATAAGATGGAAAGTAAATAACTGATTGTCTAAAGCTGGGACGAACAAAGGATTGGTGGTGATGGCTAAAAAATGTAGTGTTTCTTTCTGGAGTGATGAAAATATTCTAAAATTGGCTGGGCAGGGTGGCTCATGCCTATAATCCCAGCACTTTGAGAGGCCAAGGCAGGCGGATCACCTGAGGTCAGGAGTTCGAGACCAGCCTGGCCAACACAGTGAAACCCCCATCTCTACTAAAAACACAAAAATTAGTCAGGCGTGATGGTGCACATCTCTAATCCCAGCTACTTGGGAGGCTGAGGCAGGAGAATCACTTGAACACAGAAGGCAGATGTTACAGTGAGCCAAGATCATGCCACTGTATTCCAGCCTGGGTGACAGAGCGAGACTCCACCTCGAAAAAAAAAAAAAGAAAAAAAGAAAATATTCTAAAATTGTGGTGATGGCTGAACAATTCTGCATTTAACAAAAGCCACTAAACTGTATGCTTTCAATATGTGAACCATATGATATACAAATGTATTTCAAAAAGGAAAATATGAATGTCAATTCAGCTAGTAAAGGCTCAGAAGGAAATAAGGAACATGTTATTAAAAACTTGTGGAAAGGGGATCCTTGTTACACAGGGGCAGAAAGTTTAGCAGAATTATGTCCCACAATAATGTGGAAAGCAGAATTTACTAAAGTGGCAACCTGATTTCTTTTTGCTCTTTATAGTAAAATGTGAAAGGAAAGAAACAGACTGAGGGAAGAGCTGTTAAATAAAAAGCAAGCTGAGCATGGTGGCTTGCAGCTATAACCCCAGCACTTTGGGAGAAAAAGGTAAGAGGATCGCTTGAGCTCATGAGTTCAAGATCAGCCTGGCTAACATATTGAGACCCTGTCTTTACAAAAAATTAAAAACTAGCCATGTGTGGTGGCATGCACCTGTAGTCCCAGCTACTGAGGAGGCTGAGTCAGGAAGATCACTTGAGCTCCTGGGAGTTCAGGGTTGCAATGAGCTATGATCACATCACTACTACACTCTAGCCTGGGTGACAGAGTGAAAGCCTGTCTCTTAAATAAAACAAACAAACAAAAAAACAGGACTTAATGATTTGGGAAATTCTCAGCCTTCCCAGCAAAAATGCCTGTAATCCCAGCACTTTGGGAGGCCAAGGTGGGCAGATCACAAGGTCAGGAGCTTGAGACCAGACTAGCCAACACAGTGAAACCCCATCTCTACGAAAAATACAAAAAATTAGCCAGGTGTGGTGGTGTGTGCCTGCAATCCCAGCTACTTGGGAAGCTGAGGCAGGAGAATAGTGTGAACCAGGGATGCGGGGGTTACAGGGAGGCGGGAGTTACAGTGAGCCGAAATTGCGCCATTGCACTGCAGCCCTGGCGATAGTGCGAGACTCTGTCTCAGAAAAAAAAAAAAAAAAAAGATATTCACTGTAAAGGCCTGGCACAATGGCTCACACCTATAATCCCAGCATTTTGGGAGGCCAAGGCAGGCAGATCACTTGAGCCCAGGAACTTGAGATCAGCCTGGGCAACATGGTTTTATAGAGATGGTGAAACCCCACAAGATTCTTTTTTTTTTCTCCTGGAAACAGAGCCCAGGCTGGAGTGCAGCAGCACCACAATCTCGCAATATCGGCTCACTGCAACCTCCACCTTCCAGGTTCAAGAGATTCTTGTGCCTCAGCCTCTCAAGTAGATGGGACTATAGATGCACCACCACACCTGGCTAATTTTTTGTATCTTAGTAGAGACAGGGTTTTACCATGTTGCCTAGTCTGGTCTCAAACCCCCGAGCTCAGGCAATTCACCTGCTTTGGCCTCCCAAAGTGCTAGGATTACAGATGTGAGCCATCGCACCTGGCCCCCACAATGTTCTCAAGAATGTTATACCAACAGAAATACTGTCAGCATAGACTAAAAGTGACAGAGAGAAAATGAAAAGAAGACTGTCATACCCCAAAAATTCTACAGACAAAAAAGAGGCTGTTAAAAATGACTAGCTGCAAAAGCATGTGTCACCTTTCACAAAGAAGGATAGCGGATGGAGCTATAAGCCCAGAGGGCAAAGCCAATAGCCGCAAAGGATTATTCTCAAGCCTTGAAATCAAATGGTGTTTGCCTGGCTGAATTTCAAACTGGTTAGAACCAGAGACTCCTTTTTTCCTTCCATTTTCTCACATTTTTTCTTCTCTTGACCTGCCACTTCAGGACACACTTTCTCACTTTCTGAGCAGGAATGTCTACAGTTGTTATACTATATCTGTCCCATCACTGTATTTTGGGAGTATGTAACTTGTTGCTTTAGATTCACAGATGAAGAAAAAATTTTCCTGAAAAGGGATTATACCCAGAGCCTCACCCATACCTAGTTCAGATGGGGAGATTTAGATGAAATTTTAAGACTTTGAGATGAGGCTATAATAGATTGAAACTTCTGGGGCCACTGGGATGTGGTGAATGTATTCTGTCATGGGACAGACATAAACTTTGAGGGCTAGAGGGTAGACTGTGGTAGGTAAAATAATGCACCCACCCCTCTGGAGATGTCAATGTATTAATCCCCAGAACCTGTGAATATATTATCTTATATCACAAAAAGAACTTTGCAGATATTATTAAATTAAAGACCTTGAGATGGAGGCATTGTCCTGAAATATTTGGGGAGGTCTCAATGTAATGACAAGGGTCCTTGAAAGGAGAAAAGGGAGGCAGAACAAGTCAGAGTGATACAAAGTGAGAAGGACTCTGCTATGGCTTGCTTTGAAAATAGAGAAAGAATGCCATAAGCCAAGGAATGTGGATGACCTATAAAAGCTGGAAAAGGCAAGGAGCCTCTGGAAAAGAATGTAGCCCCTGCAAACAACTTAATTTTAGCCTAATGAGACCTGTCTCATACTTCTAACCTAAAGAATGGTAAGACAGTACATCTTTGTTATTTTAAGTCACTATGTTTGTGAAACTTATCGTAGCAATAGAAAACAAATACAGGGACCGAGCGTGGTGGCTCATGCCTATAATCCCAGCACTTTTGGAGGCTGAGGTGGGTGGATCACTTGTGGCCAGGAGTTTGAGACCAGCCTGGACAACATGACAAAACCTCATCTCTACTAAAAGACAAAAATTAGCCGGGCATGGAGGCTCATGTCTGTAATCCCAGTTATTCAGGAGGCTGAGGCACGAGAATCGCTTGAACTCAGCAGGCAGGGGTTGCAGTGGGCTTAGATTGCACCACTGCACTCCAGCCTGGGTGACCAAGCAAGACTCTGTCTCAAAAAAATAAAAAAAGAAAACGAATACAGGAATAATACTTGGATATCATCATCATTGCAACTTCTTCTTCTATCATTCAGACATGTTAACGAGCTGGGAATCTGCTTGTTAGCATGTCTGAATAATTTAAGAAGTTGTGGCCGGGCATGGTGGCTCTCACCTGTAATTCCAGCACTTTGGAAGGCCGAGGCGGGCGGATCACTAGGTCAAGAGTTCGATACCATCCTGGCCAACCTGGTGAAACCCCATATCTACTAAAAATACAAAAATTAGCTGTCCGTAGTGGTAAGCGCCCATTGCCCCAGCTACTGGGGAGGCTGAGACAGGAGAATCGCTTGAACCCAGGAGGCAGAGGATGCAGTGAGCCGAGATCGCACCACTACACTCCAGCCGGGCAACAGAGCAAGATTCCGTCTCAGAAAAAAAAAGGAGAATTATTTGCAAAGTTGCAACTTCTATATAACTTCGCATATATACTATATACCTTCCATATAAAAGTATATGGGAACTCTGTATGTTATTTCTGCAATGTTTATGTAAATCTGAAATTGTTTCAAAAATTTTTTAATTAATGGGAATTATATTTTGACTTACTAGAATTTTCTAAATGGTAGTTTTGAAAAATAGATTACCCTTGTAATGATAGACGATAGAATTTAGTCATCTCCGTATTAAAAAGGCATAAGATAATTCTTATGTTATCTCCCTCTACCCTAAAGAGTTCACCTCATCTACATAGCAGTATTTTAGTTGAGTAAAAGTGAGGGAAGTATCAGGTAGGCCAAAGATCAACCTTCAGAACTTTCACCCACTACCTCTAGATTCTCTGGCTCCAGAGTCCTTACCTGTAGATAGTGATGTGGGGAGATATAGGACGGTTTGAACTTATATTCTTATTCCAGAACCGCTCCATCTCTTCTTTGGCTGTGGTTCCCAAAGGAACAGCACTAAAATAAAACCAGAAAGTTTGAAAAGAACTGAAAGTAAGCTTGGTTTAGTATTTTGCATAATGTTTTGTTAAGTCAATATTTTACAATACTGGCCAGAGGCATGGTGGCTCACGCCAGTAATCTCAGCACTTTGGGAGGCTGAGGTGGGTGGATCACCTGAGGTCGCGAGTTTGAGACCAGCCTGACCAACATGGAGAAACCTTGTCTCTACTAAAAATACAAAATTAGCCGGGTGTGGCGGTGGGCGCCTGTAATCACAGCTACTCGGGAGACTGAGGCAGGAGAATCGCTTGAACCCAGGAGGCAGAGGTTGCGGTGGGCCAAGATTGCACCATTGCAGTCCAGCCTGGGCAACAAGAGCGAAACTCCATCTCAAAAAAAAAAAAAAAAAATTTTGCAATATCTTTTTAGAAAAGGTTTTGTTAGGCAAGCAGGAGCCTAGAAGACCCAGAGTGACACTATTTTAAAATCCACTCCATCTTGTTATAGCAACACAAAACAGAAAATAATAATAAAAATGAAATAAAATAATAGGCCAGGCACAGTGGCTCAAGCCTGTAATCCCAGCACTTTGGGAAGCCGAGGTGGGTGGATCATGAGGTCGGGAGTTCAAGACCAGCTTGGCCAACATGGTGAAACCCCATCTCTACTAAAAATAGAAAAAAATTAGCCAGGCGTATTGGCGCACGCCTGTAATCCCAGCTACCTAGGAGGGTGAGGCAGGAAAATCGCTTGAACCTGGGAAGCAGCGGTTGTAGTGAGGCCAGATCACACCACTGCACTCCAGCTTCGGAGACAGAGCAAGACTCTGTCTCAAAAAAATAAATAAAATAAATAAAAATAAAATAAATAAATAAAATAAACTCCATCATAAAACTAGCAAAGCACATTCCTTGCCAGTGACAACCCACGGTTCTAAGATGTTTACAGCTAAGGAAACAGCTTGGTAATACCTGCAAGGACAAACTGCAACAACATAAAGTCCAGATGTCCCAATACCCATAACAACATATGCTTTCAAAATAATTACAGTCACGCTTTGATGTACTTATACACTAAAATGTCAAGGATACTTTTCTTTAAATCAATAATAAATTTTGTCATGCTCTCTGGTCCCCTGCATGTAGGCACAGTTTAGTTTAGTCCTTACATAGACAAGATCTCTATATAAGGAAAACTTAGGCCAGACATGGTGGCTCATGCCTATAATTCCAGCACTTTGGGAGGCTAAGGTGGGCAGATGACTTGAGCCCAGAAGTTTGAGACCAGCCTGGGCAACATGGCAAAACCCTGTTTCCACAAAAAATGCAGAGAAAATTTAGCCAAGCATGATGGTCTCAGCCTGTAGTCCCAGTTACTCAGGAGGCTGAGGTGGGAGGATCTCCTGAGCCCAGGGAGGTAGAGGCTGCAGTGAGCTGTGATTGCATCATTGTACTCCAGCCTAGGCTGGAGTGAGTGAGACTCTGTCTCAAAAAAAAAAAAAAAAAAAAGACTAAAAATTTAAAAATTAAAAAAAAAATAAAACCTTAAAGACCTAAAAAATATATAAATATATACATATATATGTGTGTGTGTATATATATATTAAAAAAAAAAAAGAGAGAGAGAAGAAAAAAAGAAACTTAAAGACAGCATGTTCCCCTAGTTGTTTTCTGAGGACACCCTACTATATAATTGAGTAGTTTCTAATAAACTTGCTTCTTTCACTGCACTTTGCTACTCACCTTGAATTCCTTCCTACATGAGATCCAAGAGCCCTCTCTTGGGGTCCGGGTCAAGACCCCTTTTCTGATAACAGTATGGTGGGCTGGATAAACCCACAGTATTAAGAAAACATGTTCCTCCGCTTACCTTATTTTTATACCAACTTTAATTCCGTTAACCTGAATCATCTGATGAGGTCATATCAGACAATAACTGTTTTTTTGTTTTTTTTTTATTTTGAGATGGAGTCTCGCTCTGTGGCCAGACTGGAGTGCAGTGGCGTGATCCTGGCGCACTGCAACCTCCACCTCCTGGATTCAAGCGATCCTCCTGCCTCAGCCTCCTGAGTAGCTGGGACTACAGGCACGTGCCACCACGCCCAGCTAATTTTTGTATTTTCAGTCGAGATGGGGTTTCACCATGTTGGCCAGGATGGTCTCGATCTCTTGACCTCATGATCTGCCTGCCTTGGCCTCCCAAAGTGCTGAGTTTACAGGCATAAGCCACCGTGCCAGGCCGATAACTCTGCTTTCTAATCCCACCCAATACACAGGTCTGGCAATGAAAGCACAACTTCTTGTTGGGTGGCAGGGCAAGCATATTTTTTAAATATTCACATAAATGGATTATGCTTTTCCAAGGCCACAGTTTTATCTCATACATTACCATCTGCTCTCATCTGGCTTTTCAAGATTCCCTTTCAGGTTCTCAAAAATCAAGAACTAGATTCAGCTCGGTACCTTAATAGTTTCTTGGTTTTGTCACTGGGCTAGGTTGAACCCAACTATTAAACAGCTATGCTCAAGCTATGCACAATTCTGCATTGCCCCATCCAGGTGATCCTCTTACCTCAGCCTCCCAAGTAGCTGGAACTAGAAGCGCACACCACCACACCCAGCTAGTTTTTGTATTTTTTGTAGAGAAGGGGTTTCACCGTGTTGCCCAGGCTGGTCTCAAACTCCTAGGCTTAAGCGATCTGCCCACCTCAGCCTCCGAAAGTGCTAGGATTATAGGCATGAGCCACCATGTCCAGCCTACTAAATTGTTGAGGATAGCTGTTTCTCATTGATTGATTGATTGAGACAGGGTATCCCTATATTGCCCAGGCTGGTCTTGAACTCCTGGGCTCAAGGGATCCTCCTGCCTCAGCCTCCCAAAGTGCTGGAATTACAAGTGTGAGCCACGACATCCAGTCTTTTTTTTTTAAATAGAGATGGGGTCTCACTCTGTTGCCCAGGCTGGAGTGCAGTGGCATGATCATAGCTCACTGCAGCCTTGAACTGCTGGACTCAAGCCATCTTCCCGCCTCAGCCTCCCCATAGCTAGGACTATAGGCACACACCACCACACTCAGCTAATTTTTTATTTTTTAATTATTTGTGGAGACTAGGTCTCTCTCTGTTGCCCAGGCTGGTCTTGAACTCCTGGCCTCAAGCAATCCTTCTGCGTAGGCCTCCTAAAGTGTTGGGATTACAGGCATGAGCCACCGTGCCCAGCTGATTGTATTTCTCTAAAATATATTATTTGGGACAAATGAAAAATCTGAAAATCAACTGTATATGAGATAAGAGTTCATCAATGTTAAATTTCCTGAATTTGATAATTATGCTTATATAATTATACTGCATTATGTAAGACAATTTCTTTGTTCTCAGGAGAAATATTTAGAGGTAAATAGTCATGATATTCACAACTTACCCTTAAAGCATTCAGTGAAAATACTAATAATTAAATATATATTAGGCTGAACTACACTAAATCATTAATATTTCACCAGCTTTGACCTAAAAAAATAAAAATTTCATATGACATAATCTAAAATACAAAAAAGCAAGATAAGCAAACACAATAAAATGTTAACAATTGGCAAATGTGGGTGAAAGGTATATAGAACTTCATCCTACTATTCGTATAACTTTTCTGAAAGTATAAAATATTTCCAAAATAAAAAGTTTTTAAAAAATAACACAAAGGCAATTGTTGACATCAACAGGCTGAGAATAAATATATAACATGAAAGTCCAGGTGCGTGGCTCATGCCTACAATCCCAGCCGAGGCAGGGGGATCGCTTGAGCCCAGGAGTTCAAGACCAGCATGGGCAAAATGTGAAACCTCGTCTCTACAAAAAATACAAAACATTAGCCAGGCATGGTGGCACACTACACACCTATAGTCCCAGCTATAGGAAGCTGAGGCTATGGCAAGCCCTGATCGTACCACCGCACTCTAGCCTGGGCAATAGAGTGAGAGCTTATCTCAAAAACAAACAACACACATACACACAAACGATAAATAGTGACCACAATTACTTAAGTTTCAGTCAACTGTCTATAACTGCCCACTGTTGTACATATCCATCAAATCTAAGTCAACAATCTATTGCTCTTCCCTAAGGAAAAAAAATAATTTTCAGACTTAGAAACTTACTTTCTGATACAGAGCTGAGGACTAAAGTGGGCTCGGAGGCAATGACGACCAACATGTCTGCAAGATAAGAGAATCACAAATCAAAACACATTTAGAGATCAACTTTAGTATATCAACTTCTCTATTTTTAGGGGTGAAGGGATAGATTAAAAATAAGATAAAAACAATGACAGTATCAGTGTCCTTGATACCATTTTCTAGTTGAAAAGCTACAACTCTAACTTGAAAA
The DNA here is from genome assembly GCF_000951045.1 of Mandrillus leucophaeus. Lineage (NCBI taxonomy): Eukaryota > Metazoa > Chordata > Mammalia > Primates > Cercopithecidae > Mandrillus > Mandrillus leucophaeus. Next base: position 114,685 of record NW_012098255.1, read on the forward strand.
TAATAAGAAATATTACCTAAAAATGCAAAATAAAGTTTTAATCAAACACAAATAATGCAAGATAAAAGAATAAGAATAATCACAGTTGGTAATATTCAACAGAGAAATAGAGAAAGTGATTTTTTAAAAGCTAGGTCTTACAGGAGGTGATGTCTAAGAGACAGGGTTAACACAACAAACAAATAAAAAAAAAACAGAATAAGCCCACTGGTAACTGCAACCATATAGCTTAGCTTTAGCAGAGACCTACTACAATGGATGAATTTAAAAGGTCAGGCCAGGTGCAGTGGCTCACGCCTGTAATTCCAACACTTTGGGAGGCTGAGGCCAGTGGACTACTTGAGCCTAGGTGTTCAATACCGCCTGGACAACATGGTAAAACCCCATCTCTACAAAAAACATGAAAATTAGTTGGGTGTGGTAGTGCACACCTATAATACCAGCTACTCTGGAGGCTGAGGTGGGAGTATCACTTGAGCCTGGGAGGCGGAAGTTGCAATGAGCCAAGATCGCACCACTGCACTCCAGACTGGGTGACAGGGCTAGACATCGTCTCAAAAAAAAAAAAAAAAAAAGGTTGAAGAGTGCAAGGGGCTTGTGAAGAGACCTAGCTAAATATTAAGCTAGGTCATTTCAGGAACTAACATCAATTAAACTCCATATATCCTGAATGAATTTCAAGTCAAAAAGTCTTTCATGTAATTACAATCATGTGCAAAAAAATGGGAATAAAAAATTTTTTTACTGACCCCATGAAAGTTTTCTACTTAAAAATTGCTATTTTTGAAATGTATACATCAGTGCCAGAACTGCTTTTCAAGTCAGAAACTAAGATGTGCCTAGGCATTCTATCTAAGGAGAATTTAACTGATCCAAAGTTTACATGGTACAGGTTGAGCACCCCTACTGTGGAAAATCCAAAATCTGAAACCCTCCATAACCCAAAACGTTTTAAGTGCTGACATGATGCTCAAAAGAAATGCTCATTGGAGCATTTTGGATTTCAGCTTAGTGATACGCAACCAGTAAGTATAATGCAAATACTCCAAAATCTGAAAAAATTCGGAAATCCTAAATACTTCTGGTCCAAAGCTTTTCAGAAAAGGGATGCTCATCGTGTATTATGAAAAACACACAACCATTATACCCTTCAGTCACATCATTATATCAAATCTTTCCAAAAGCATTTAAGAAGGTAAATAGAGTGAATTTCTGGAACTAAAACTTAAAAATACATTGATTCTACAAAAGTTTATTGCATATCCACTACTTGCAAGGCACTAGGATACAAGATCTCATAAAGATCTAATGATCTTCTAAAAAAGCTCATGATGTCCCTCACACCATTGATATTAGATGCACAAACTTTTCAAAAGTTGTATGCTTCACATTAGTACACTAGAAGGGCCCACTATTTGAAGGAAAAAATCTAACCAACACTTCCTTCTTCAGCTCTTCCCTCTTTCCAGCTTTGAAGGCAAGAGGTGAATACAGACATTGTATACCCAAGGCTCCCAGAAAGAAGTGGGAACAAATCTCTTTTAATCAATTGAATTGTGACTCTGAAGTTGCAGGGCACGCATTCCTCACACCAGGCTAGGCCCAGTCACTCAGCTACCCAGCAAGAGTTTGCAGATGTGGGTTGGAATCTATGGCGTGCCCTCTCTGTCTAGCGCTATTGTTTCCGAGACAAATATCAATGTAAACTTTCTACAAGGCCCTCACAGAAACTAGCTGCACAAATGCCATAACCTTATTTGAAATCTGACAAAAGTAATTATCTATCCTTCCCTTTCATGTGAAAACAGGAACTCTGTATTTTTAATTGACAAGCCAGAACTTATAATTTCTAGTTATTGCTGCCCCTTCTAAATGCGTTAACATGTCTCCCCAAAATGTAATCATTGCTCAAATCATTTTTTAAACTCTTCTCTGGATTGAGGCAGCAACGGTAATGTAAAAATAACATTGGAAAGTAAAAAATCAAGCCTGAAATCTTAGAATAAGTTGTATAACTTGAGTGAGTCATTGAGCATCAGCGTTTTCAATTATAAAATGGCATTGATAATACCTACCTTATTGGTTGCTGAGGGGACTGCACAAGAAAACATACAGGAAAGCATTGTCTAAACTACAAAACACCACATATATATGTAAGATATTATCACTGGTCTCCCTAACGTCTTTAGAATTTGCATTGCATTCTTTCTAAAACCCTCAGTGGTGACAAAAATACTCATCTACTGAAAATAAATTTGATTTCTGGAAAAAAAAGTTATTCAAAGCCAAGTCTATGTGATCAAACTGAATATCATTTTTAGTCCAAAACAAGATGTGACTATAATTTATCTTATTATAGTTATACATTATATGACTGTAATATAATGAGTTTCTAAACTTGATCTGATGGTATACCAAAAAGTTTCAAAAATGTCTAGGTAACAGCAACAATAAAATAGATATATAACTTTGAATGACATAATGAATAATAATTTGTATACAAAAGTTCTTGTTAATGATTATTACCACCCAACTACCAAACTATAAGCTAAGTCATCCTTGATTTATTTTCTTTCACCACCCCTCCATATGTATGCATGGCATCACCCAATCCTATCATTAATAGCTAGGAAAATTCATTCCAATCCATTGCTATAGTCTATATCGTCTTCATTTCTCACTAGGACTGTAACAAGAGCTCCTGAACTGATCTCCCTCGCACCGATCTCTTACATATCATTCAATACCACCAACACTAATTTACTGAAAAATAAATAAAATAACATGGTTTCATCATTCTTCTGCCTAAAAGTCTTTAACAATTTCCCACTGCTTACAGTGTAAGATCCAAACTGTGGGCAAACAACGCACTTCACAATGTGGCCAACTCTCTGTACCTAACCTCCCACAAATTTCTTTCAATCCACTGTAATTCTGCCACACTGAACATTACATTACGTCCAGATACAGCAAACCCTCTTTTGACCACATGCTCATGCTGTTCTCTGACTAGAGCCTCCCTCAGAGCCTGTTAAATTCATCCTTCAAAACTCAATTCCTAAGGGCCAGTGTGGTAGCTCATGCCTGTAATCCCAGCACTATGAGAGGCCAAGGTGGGTGGGTCACTTGAGGTCAGGAGGTCGAGACAAGCCTGGCCAACAGGGTAAAACCCCATCTCTACCAAAAATACAAAAATTAGCCAGGCATACTGGCACACCCCTGTAATCCCAGCTACCTGGGTGGTTGAGGTAGGAGAATCACTTGAACCCAGAAGGCAGAGGCTGCAGTGAGCCAAGATCACACCACTGCACTCCACCCTGGGTGACAGAGCGAGACTCAGTCTCAAAAAAAAAAAAACCAATTCCTGGATAGTAAGATCACCACTTCTTTAGCCTTACTTGCTATGTCTGCCATGCTCTCACACTTGTTTATATCTATCAATATTTCTTATGTGGTTTAATAATTAATCTATTTATCTCCCTGCTAGACTTTGAGCTCAAGGATAGGACTCAAATATTTTGGATCCATAGTACCATAGTACTTTTTAAATTTTTTTTATTTTTTTGAGACAGAGTTTCGCTCTTGTTGCCCAGGCTGGAGTGCAATGGCGCAATCTCAGCTCACAGCAACCTCCACCTCCCGAGTTCAAGTGATTCTCCTGCCTCAGCCTCCCAGGTAGCTGGGATTACAGGCATGTGCCAGCAATCCCGGCTAATTCTGTTTCTGTTTTTGAAATGGAGTTTTACTCTTGTAGCCCAGGCTGGAGCGCAATGGCGCAATCTTAGCTCATTGCAACCTCCACCTCCCAGGTTCAAGCAATTCTCCTGCCTCAGCCTCCCAAGTACCTGGGATTACTGGCACCCACAGGCACCCACAACCATGCCAGGCAAATTTTTGTATATTTAGTAGAGATGAGGTTTCTCCATGTTGGTCAGGCTGGTCTCGAACTCCTGACCTCAGGTGATCCTCCCGCCTCGGCCTCCCAAAGTGCTGGGATTACAGGCATGAGCCACTGCACCCGGCCTTGGATCCACAGTACCTATAATAATGTCTGACACATAGAAGAGGCTTAAAAAAAAAAAAAAGGCTGGGCGTGGTGGCTCAAGCCTGTAATCCCAGCACTTTGGGAGGCCAAGACGGGCGGATCACGAGGTCAGGAGATCGAGACCATCTGGCTAACCTGGTGAAACCCCGTCTCTACTAAAAAATACAAAAAACTAGCCGGGC
>NW_012098255.1:119106-130367 GCF_000951045.1 Mandrillus leucophaeus
TTATTTTAAAAAGCAGTTTCATAAATTGAGAGTTAAACCTTAATATTTAGAGGCATTTCACATACAGCATTAAATACAATGAGTACTGGCCAGAGAGTAACTCTTGGGGACTTTGTGCTTAAGGAGCATGAACACTATTAGACAGAAGCCTAGCTCTCCTTAGCTTAGTTCTCTAACTCCTTGGCCTTGGCAAGTCATTCCTTGACTAACTGCCAATGGTTTGTGTTACTTGGCTGGTTGTTCATCTCTAGCTGGTCCCTAAACTGTTTAGAGAATATACAAAATAGAGAGCATATATTCAAAAGCCATGACAATACAATACTCTGATAACTAATAATTCTTAATTAGCCAAGCATTAAACATATTTACATGTGGGGGAGGGGGAAGGGGAAGGGGAAGAAGTTGGTCAAAGGATACAAAATTTCAGTTAGATGGGAGGAGTAAGTTCAAGAGATCTATTGTACAACACGGTACATTGTGTTTTTGTTGTTGTTGTTGTTGTTGTTGTTGTTGTTGTTGTTTTTGAGACTGAGTCTTGCTCTATCACCCAGGCTGGAGTACAGTGGCATGATCTCGGCTCACTGCAACCTCCGTCTCCCAGGTTCAAGCGATTCTCCTGCCTCAGCCTCCCGAGTAGCTAGGACTACAGGTGCGCACCACCACACCTGGCTAATTTTTGTATTTATAGTAGAGACGGGGTTTCACCCTGTTGTCCAGGATGGTCTTGATCTCCTGACCTCATGATCTGCCTGCCTTGGCCTCCCAAAGTGCTGGGATTACAGGCATGAGCCACCATACCCAGCCACAATTGTTATTATTATGTTATTATGTTGTTATTATTATGTTAACTATAGTTAATAAGGCATTGGTCAGGCCTTGTGGCTAATGCCTGGCTCAGGTGGATCACCTGAGGCCAGGAGTTTAAGACCAGCCTGACCGACATGGTGAAACCCTGTCTCTACTAAAAATACAAAATTAGCCAGGCATGGTGGTACATGCCTGTAGTCCCAGCTACTTGGGAGGCTGAGGCAGGAGAATTGCTTGAACCTGGGAGGCGGAGGTTACAGTGACCCGAGATCGTGCCACTGCACTCCAGCCTGGGCAACAGAGCAAGACTCCATCTCAAACACACACACAAAACCAAGGCATTGTATACTTGAAAATCACTAAGAATAGACTTCAAGAGTTCTCCCCACAAAGATGTAATGCGTATGTTAACAGCTCCACAATGTATATATATTTCAAAACACCGTATTGTACACCTTATATACAATTTTTATTTGCCAATTAAAATAAGTAAATATAATTTTTTTAAAGTTTAACCAAAAATAAAATAAAGGCCAGGCATGGTTGCTCATGCCTGTAATCCCAGCACTTTGGGAGGCCGAGGGAGGTGGATCATGAGGTCAGGAATTCAAGACCAGCCTGGCCAAGATAGTGAAACCCTGTCTCTACTAAAAATACAAAAATTAGCCAGGCATGGTGGCATGGTGGCAGATGCCTGTAATCCCACGTGAGCAGAGATCGCACCGCTGCACTCCAGCCTGGGTGACAGACCCAGACTCTGTCTCAAAAAAATAAATAAATAAAAAGAACAAAAAAAAGAACAAAAAAAAGTTTAACCAATATTTCTCTTAAGTGGGCCCAAGTTATTGCCATTAGCAACACAAATGAGGAAACCACAGCCATGGAATCAATGACCTTGACTTGTCCAAAATAAATGTAGAACCAGAAATCAGTTCCTAGGATTTCTTAGAAGATACTTTCCTTTGAGATTAAATCAGCACATTATAAACAGTTCCAAATCCCTCTAGCGAAATGGAATTAGACTGGGAACTTCTATCAAGAAAAAAAAAATTTTTAATTCCTCATTTCTCCTCCTAAAAAAAGCCCTTATGAGAAAAAGAGATGTCCTTTCGAGGACAGCTTCAGATTACCACTAATGAAAAATATACCTTTCTTGCATTGAATCCTAGTGTGGATGGCTCTGCACAACTCAAAATCATACCGTATGGATACACTTAATGAGTATAAAGATCCTCAGTTTCTAAATACTAATCCCAAAACTCCTAAAATTAACTGTTTGGAACCAATATGATCATTTCAAACTAAATGTTAATTCTACCAAAACCCCCTAACATCGATACCAAAATATATCAGAGAATTCAAAAGCATTCAATTATGGTCAAACCATCTGGAATAAAGAAGGCAGCACTGGCAAGACAAGCCTTGGCATACCTTAGAAAGAAGATACATATGGAGATGAAAAACAGGGCGAAAACGAAGGACTAAGATATCCCTGATTTCAACTCCAAGAGGAATCATTTTGCCGCAGAAAAACTAAACAAAGTCCCTCTATTTTTAAACTGGGTGACTGAAGTGGAAAGAGAAATGAGAACACATTTGGGGAAATCAGGGATTGAAATCTCAACAGCATTGAAGCTAACTTTCCATAACAAACAATTTCCAAAAATAAGGCTGGCACAAAACTATGCTGGGATTTGTACCAGGCGTGTCTAAAGACGCTAGTCGCTGTGACTAGAGAGGCTGAGTTGAGAATGAGACCTAGATAGCGGAAAGTTGAGAATGAAAGAAAATCTAGGGTATTTCTCTGGACAACTAATTCACATTTTAGAGAAAAACTGGGACACTCACTCTCCCTCCCAAATAAAAAGATGAACTAAAAATGAATTGCCCGGGCTACTTTGGGGCTGCAGAGGTCTGCCCTGGGTGCTAATGCTAATCACCACCCCAGTAGGGGTCCAGGCCTTCTGCACCGTTTGCCAGCAGCCGACTGGGAACCCAGACAGCGCCCACTCACGGCGGGAGCAGCTGCTGTTTGAAGGCATTCGAAGCAAAGGCAAAATACACCAAGATCTCTCTCTCCGAAGCTAAATGTCTAAATACGCTCTCGAAATCGTAGGACCCATGGGTGGCTGACCTTTAAGTTATTTTCTCAGAGCTCCGCTCTGGATGCAAGCCCAAGAGCAATTTGCGTTAGAAGTACTAGACGAGGTGGGGAAAACAGAAAGGGCAAGAGCCGAGCGCCCCTCGATACGAAATCAGCGACCCCGAAGCCCTATGGAACGCACGGGAGCGGCTGCGGGGGACCGGAAAAGGGGTCTCTAGGATCCCCGAGCGCTTGGCCTCCACACCCATGGGTCCTTTCCCTGCCCAGGCACAGGATAAAGAGTTATCAGCAAAACGTGAGGGGCCAGTTCAGGTCTCCGGAGGGCCGCGGACACCAACTCCTAGTCCCACACTAAAGTCACCTCAGCAACAGCGCAGCCATCTTGGGTTCCGGTCTGGACGGAAGTGACGCCAGGAGGCCCCGCCACCTGAGGGCGGAGGCGCGCGGGAGGGGGTTGGAGTTGGGGGTGTGATGTGGACAGTCTGTTTAAAAGGCTCTGGAGCTTCTCCGCTCAGCTCTACCCAGCTGGTTTGCTGGTTGTTTTCTGGGGGGGTTTGTTTGTTTGTTTTTTGTTTTTTAGAGACGGAGTCTCGCTGGTCGCCCAGGCTGGAGTGCAGTGGTGCGATCTCGGCTCACTGCAAGCTCCGCCTCCCGGGTTCACGCCATTCTCCTGCCTCAGTCTCCCGAGTAGCTGGGACTACGGGCGCCCGCCACCACGCCCGGCTAGTTTTTTGTATTATTGGTAGAGACGGGGTTTCACCATGTTATCCAGGATGGTCTGGATCTCCTGACCTCGTGATCCGCCCGCCTCGGCCTCCCAAAGTGCTGAGATTACAGGTGTGAGCCACCACGCCCGGCCGTTTTCTGATTTTTTAGTCTCCTTTCCCGCTTCCTGCCACTGACTTCTACCGGAATTTGCCAGGATTTGGGCAGAAACGCCGCTGGCTCAAAATCTGCAGTCTACGTTCCACCTGCGTACATACTTATTTTGCATCACACGCCCAAACAGCGAACGGCGGACTTGTTTAGATTCTTCCTTAAGGACTTTGCAGTCTGTTGCGTTCCCCCTGCCTCCAGGTCGGCCTAAAAACGTGATTGGCCGGTTGAGACACCCAAGAAAAAAGATACTCTGGGCTCCCTCCCGTTCTAATACGAAGCTTTAACCAGACAGATACGTAAATTGTGACCTAAGTTGAGGAATGTGGAGAGGGGCCTTGAGAGGCCCTTACGGACCACCATTCCCGAAAACGAGCCTCATCTAACCACCTCGATTAGACCGCACAATTCCTGGGTTTGAGCTGCCACATGAACCAGGCGCCCACTAGCCAAGGACAATGCTCCCTTGTTCCTTGTTTCAGCGCTGTGTGGGTGACACCCCCAGCTAGAAGAAGCCGGAGTGAGGGGGAGAACACGCTTTAATTTATATATATATACAGTTTTAAGGAACCCAAGCACAGGAATCAACTGCCGAGCACTCAAGACTGAAGAATGAAGAAGAGCAAATGATAAAGGAAGGAAACAGAGAGCAAAAGTTCTTGACTGTTGTGGGGAGTAGGGTGGAGAGGAGTAAAAGGGACAGCCTAGAGCAACTCCTATTTTTACAAAAAAAAAAAATACTCAATTATATTACTATTCAGATCTCATGTATATTTAGCATCCCTGCACTTCAGCATTTAAATAGCACAAATTCACTTATTTCTGCATCAGATGACTAATACTACTTTGCGTTTCTGTAATGCTTGACAAAGAAAGCACATTCATACACTTTAGGATTGGAAGAGGCTCTCTAATCCAATCTTCTATCCATGCAGGGATCTCCTCTGCAACATCCCTGACAGCTGATCTTCAAGACTCTACCCCTCCACGTTCAATGATGGGTACCTCAAACAACAAGTTTTATTTAATGAACAACTTATTCATTAGAAAGTTATATTTAAATAACAGTTTTGTGCTATCGAACCTCCAGTCATTGACTTGGCTCTCTGGAGCTTCACGTTAACAAACCCAAGGAATGCCTCTTTCACTCAGATCTTTTTTGGCTTTTTTCTCTCTTTCTTTCTTTTTCTTTTTTTTTTTTTTTTTTTTTTTTTTTTTTTTTTTTTTTTTGAGACAGAGTTTCACTCTCTCTCCCAGGCTGGAGTGCAATGGCGCTGTCTCAGCTCACTGCAGCCTCTGCCTCCCAGGTTCAAGCGATTCTCCTGCCTCATCCTCCTGAGTAGCTGGGATTACAGACGTGCACCAGCATGCCCTGCTAATTTTCTGTATTTTTAGTAGAGACGGAATTTCACCATATTGGCTAGGCTGGGCTTGAACTCCTGACCTCAAGTGATCCACTGTCCTCGGCCTCCCAAAGTGCTGGGATTATAGGTGTGAGCTGCTGCTCCCAGCCCGCTCAGCTCTTTAAATACTAATAATTTCATTTAGCATGTAGTTACGGACTTTTTGTCAGTCCATGAAAAGTTCTGTAGGGGGTTCAAAGATACAGATGTTTGTATTATCCCCAAGAAGGTTATAGTCTTAGCAGGATCAATAAAGAAATGCGACAAAGAAAGTAGCAACAACCCCTTGAAAAGGGTATAGATAAAAGGAGTGGTTAAGTCAGGAGAAAATGATGACTTACAGTTGGGAGGTGGAGTTAGGTGGAAATTTTGGAGGGGAGAGTTTTGGGTTTTTGTTTTTTTGTTTGTTTTTTTGGTTTTTTTGTACTTTGAATTGCTGTTTTATAGAAATGTTGACTACAACACCCTGTAAACATTTGTCAATGATGATGGTTTTGCCTCTGGACTTCATAAGCAATCCCATATTTAGAATTCCACAACCCAAATCTAATACTATTGACCAAACCCACCAGGACTGTAGTCTAATGAGATGCCAGGAAGGTACCAGGACACTGGCCTTCACTGGGTGAGCCTGCAGTGATCTCATAGCAGGAAAAACAATGACCACCCCACTTAAATTAACCTCTAGAGGTCAGGCACGGTGACTCACACCTGTAATCCCAGTACTTAGGGAAGCCAAGGCAGGAGGATCACTTGAGTATAGGAGTTCAAGACCAACCTGAGCAACATAGTGAGATCCCCATCTCTACAAAAAATTTAAAAATTAGCTGGCTGTGGTGGTGCCTGCCTGTCGCTCAGCTAATCTGGAGGCTGAAGCAGGAGGATCGCTTGAACCTGAGAGGTTGAGGCTGCCGTGAGCTATGACCACACCACTGCACTACAGCCTGGGCCACAGAGCAAGACCTTGTCTCTGAAAAAAAAAATTTTTTTGTTTTTTTTAAACTAGCCCAGCATGCTGGCATGTGCCTGTAACTCCCAGCTACTTGGAAAGCTGAGGTAGGACAATTGCTTGAGCCTCAGAGGTCAAGGCTGAAGTGAGCCATGATCATGCCACTGCATTCCAGCCTAGGCAACAGAGCGAGACTGCCTCAACAAACAAAAAAACCTCAGCTCTGGTTATGTAGACATCCCCATTGCTGACTCCACCCCAACACCTTTACATTCTCATGATGTACCAAATTGAATTCACCTTCTTTCACCTGTCATTTAAGGCCTTTCACAAATTGACTTCAACTTTCCTGTCTCGTCTCATTTCCGACCATGCCACTTCAAGTCTCCCCAAATCAAGTCAAAGTGGATGGCACAAGATCTGCCCTGAATATATCCAACACTTCAGAAACCTACATCTTGTATATACACACATACACAAACACACACACACACACATTCTCTCTCTTTCTCTCTCTGTCTCTCTCACCTCTTTGTCCTTGCTTTTGCTGTTCTATCTTCTGGTAACCTCCCCATCTTCCTTTCCAAAATGACAGTCATCCTTCAGGACTGGTTCATATCTAACATTGTCTCCCAGACACAACTATTATTCCCTCTGAACTATTTATTTGTTTGACTATTTACTTATTTATTTATTTTTGAGACAGAGTTTCATTCTGTAGCCCAGGGTGGAAAGCAGTGGCGCAGTCATAGCTTGCTGCAGCTTTGATTTCCCAGGTTCAAGCGATCTTCCTGCCTCAGCCTCCCAAGTAGCTGGGACTACAAACATGTGACAACATGCCCAGCTGATTTTTAAAAAAATTTTAGTAGAGGCGAGGTCTTGCTATGTCACCCAGACAGGTCTCAAACTCCTAAACTCAGGTGATCCTCCTGCATAAGCGTACCAATACGCAAGTGCTGAGATTACAGGTGTCAGTCACTGTGCCTGACATAAACTTCATTTATTAAATAAAGTTTATTTTGTCTTTAATATCTCATATAACTTACTCAGTCTTCCTGATGTTGCAGTTGTGTGCACTCCTCTTTTGTACTCCCAGCATTTTGTTCATTACTAATGGAAGTATCATGGCTTATTATAGTTGACTGTTGATGGGTTTGTCCTCTGATCTTCCCACCTCCACCTCCCCAAACCAAATTTTCAACTCCTTGCGGGAAGGACTTAATTTTTATTCCTCTCTCTATTACCTGCATTATCATACTTTACATATTGCTGGCACTCAACACAATTTTGTAGCCTTGAAATAAACTGAAATGGACTTCAACAGCAGCATGAAGCACTGAAGGACTTCTCGACAAAGAGGGAAAGGTCAGGGGCTTCTTGCCTGGAAATAGTCCAGTGGAGAAAAACGTCTATCTGGGAAGAATCACACAGGATACAGGGAGGTGTGAGGAATAAAACTCCCATAGGACTTGGTCATCTCAAGAAGTCTATAATGCAGCCCACATTAGTGGAGATAACAAGGGATACCCTATTTCAGAGTTCTCTTGGGAAAACCTGCCTCTAGTTCCTAGGGCTCTGAGGCAGCACCTCTCAGGCAAGGAGACTGAGGAGGAATCCCTTTTTATGGCCTTTAAATTAAGGTTCCCTATCTATCCCTCAGAGAAGTGTGTCTGTGTCCCTGTTTTTGTCCCTCTCCTTCACCACCCCCCCGCCCCCCGCAACATTCCAGCCTGGGGCAGGGGGAGGCCAGTGGACACAAAGCCCTCTGTGTATGGGGTGGTATGTGTCCCCCCACCCCTCCACCCATACTATACAATGCCCCTTCTGCTCCCTGCACTCTGCCCCCCTCCCCACCACCTCTCAACTGTACATGCCAGGCTGCAATTGGTTACTCGCTGAGGACAGCCCCCTCATGCTGGGGCTCCAGGGGATTTTAAGCAGGTTCCAGGAACCCCCCGTTCAGTTTCTGGTCCCCCACTTTCTCAACCCCACAGATGCTCCGGGGCCCTGCCCCAGCTATGGCTCCTGGGGCTCCCTCATCCAGCCCCAGCCCTATCCTGGCTGTGCTGCTCTTCTCTTCTTTGGGTAAGTGGAGCCACCCTACTCTGGGAGCCTTGGGACTCAGGTGTCTCTCAGCAATCCCCACTGCCTTTGCTGCACTCCCCACTGCAACCAAAGAAAGAGCAAGCAGGAGCAGGAAGGTGACATTATATTCAGAAAGAAAAAATATGCGGCCGGCCGGGCACGGTGGCTCATGCCTGTAATCCCAGCACTTTGGGAGGCCGAGGTGGGAGAATTATTTGAGCCCCAGGAGTTGGAGACCAGCCTGGACAACATAGCCAGACTTCATCTGTAAAATTTATATGTATATATGAAAAACAAGAAAAAAAAATGCAGTTAGAGGGAGGCAGTAGAGGTTTTATTTGAAGAGAAAGGGTAAAAGAGAGTGTAGCAAGCTTCCCTGAGTGGTGGGCATGGCTGGACCCAGGTTGGAAATAGTAGCATGCCCCCAGAGCCATGGTGGGAAGCAGTGTTAGATTGTGTAAAGGAACAAGCTCAAACATCACCTGGGTTTGATTCCCACTCGTCCCCTAGCAGTGCAGGAGGTGCCTTAACCTTAGTTTCCCAGAAGGAAAAAGAGAGTGTGATCTAAGTAAGGAGCCCAGATTTGTGGTCTCAGCTCCTCAGACTTTTTGTCTCTTTGTGGCTCCTCACCTGTTGTGTGGGTGAATGGAGCGAGATTCTATGAGATTCTGGGATCTTATCCCTCTAAAGCTGTCTTCCTTCATAAGCTGACCAGCCCTTTCCTTGCCCCTGGCAGATGTTGGGTGAGCAAGAGGTCAAAGCAGGATTATTGGAATGGCCCCTTCCCTTCTCTGAACTGCCCTGAATCCTAGTGCAATGAGTGAGCCATAGGCAAGTGGGGGTGGTGGGGAGGACATCAAGGGAAAGGGGGCTGGCCAGGATGCCCACAGTTCTCTGCTGTCAGCTGCTTGAGCCCTAGACTCTTCTGGGTTGTACTGGGCTATTTGGGGGTACCCTGAGAAAATGTTAAAGATAGAGAGTTGGAGAAGAGCATAGTGAGGGAAATAGGGGGAAGGAATATTGGTGTATAAGGAAGAGGGAGAGTTCTGTCTCAACACTTGTTCCACTCATAGAACCATTGAGCAGAGCTGAGAAGGGCAATGGCTGATATTGTAACAGGAGGAATAGAAGTTATAGCCAGTGAATTATCTCCCGTGTTACACAAGGGGGATTCCCAAGAAGGTTCTAAGGTGGAAGTTCCAGGAAGTAAGTACATGGTATTGCATGCTGAGGTGAGAGATTCAGGACAATTGGGGTGGAAGTAGGGGTGGCATGGGCCCCCCAACATTGGTCAGACAATGGGACTTTGTTTGGTTGCCACCTCCCACTCCTGTAGAACAAAAAGGTCTACAGTTGCCCCTCCCTGGGGCCAGCCCACACACATAGTCTCTCTGGAATGACCTTCCTTGTGTGGGTAAGTCTTGGGGGTGGCACTGGGCCAGAATGGACAAGAGGAAGGTGAGGACGGTTGAACCACAGAGGGCTCACATGTAGAGTCATCTGAGCTGTAGGCTTAGGGTCTTGCTCTGCACCCAGCTGAGAGGGGTATGAGGTCCTTCCCTTCCTGACTTCCCAGTCAAGAGCAAGCTGTATGGCAACCAGGGATTCAGCAATGAGGACAGTTGTACCAAGGAAGAAGACTTATATTTTCTAGTTATCTTCATTTTTTTCTGCAAGAAATTTGAGTTTGCTGTATTGCAAAATCCAATGCAGCTGTTAAAATAAGATTGATATCTATGAATCAACAGGGAAAGCTCCTCCAGATACATAAGTTCTTAAGCAAAAAAACACTAGAATACAATGCAATATGTATGTAAAAAAAAATCCACAAAACAAAACTATTTGTTGTAAGTACATGTATATCTTGAGTTTATTGAGTTTATATTGAGTTTGTTTCATATTAAATGGATAACTTGTTACATCTTGGAAGGGAATACAGGAAAAGAATTTATTGGGCTGAGTGTCAAAGGAGACTTTTGTTTTTATTTCTATTGCTTGAATAGTTTATAAGAACACAATATGTATTACCTGTATAATTTATAATAAATTTTAAAAATTTAGAACACTGCATCTAAAGGATAGCTTAAGAGTTAGATACTGACCCAAAGAAGAAATGAGACTTAGAGACGGAACCCAATCTCTAGAAGTCCTCAAGAGAATTCTGTTACTGCTGATTTCATCTCCTCTACAGACATGCTGAAGAGAGCTTGACAGATACAGCATTTATGATCAGCTGTTCAGTTAGTCCCCAGAGACTTGAGGCTCAGAATTTGTTGTTTCTTTCCAAATTGGCCTCTGACCTGTGACTCAGCCCTTGATTTCCTACTGATTTCACTTCCTCTGTATCCCTTACTGGGCCCATAAGTGCTTCTGATCCCCACTTTGTGCTTGCAGTGCTGTTCCCGGCCCAGGCCATCGTGGTTTACACCGACAAGGAGGTCCATGGTGCTGTGGGCTCCCGGGTGACCCTGCACTGCTCCTTCTGGTCCAGTGAGTGGGTCTCAGATGACATCTCCTTCACCTGGCGCTACCAGCCTGAAGGGGGCAGAGATGCCATTTCGGTGAGTGCCTGGGGGAATCCTGGGGTTGGAAAACAAAGTGCTTCAAAGAACAACAAAAAAGATAACTTGGGCTAAGGAGGGGGAAATCCTTTTTGAGCCATAACCCCAAATTTGGCAAGGTAAATAGCAATCTTTGTCACCCTGACTACATTGTCCTCCCTTCCCCAGCAGTACCCTTTCCAGCCCAAGATCCCTTACCCTGAGGCTAAAGCGAAGCTTTTTTTTTTTTTTTTTTTTTCCCCCCCCCTTTCTGTAACAAATTCTGGAGCTAAGCTTTGACAGCTGTGTTCTCATTAGGGTCCTCTCACATGCTTCCCCCCTCATTCCTCATAGATCTTCCACTATGCCAAGGGACAACCCTACATTGACGAGGTGGGGACCGGTGAGCAAGAGGTCAAAGCAGGATTATTGGAATGGTCCCTTCCCTTCTCTGAACTGCCCTGAATCCTAGTGCAATGAGTGAGCCATAGGCAAGT
>NW_012098255.1:130417-136156 GCF_000951045.1 Mandrillus leucophaeus
GTCCTCTCACATGCTTCCCCCCTCATTCCTCATAGATCTTCCACTATGCCAAGGGACAACCCTACATTGACGAGGTGGGGACCTTCAAAGAGCGCATCCAGTGGGTAGGGGACCCTCGCTGGAAGGATGGCTCCATTGTCATACACAACCTAGACTACAGTGACAATGGCACGTTCACTTGTGACGTCAAAAACCCTCCAGACATAGTGGGCAAGACCTCTCAGGTCACGCTGTATGTCTTTGAAAAAGGTGTGAGAGGGGATGGGGACAAGGGTATGGGAAGCAGTTTGGGAGGGGATCAGGGAGGACTGACAGGCTGGGGGAAGAGGCAAAAAGCCCGCCCTAGGGACCTTCATTCAGGCTCTGGGAGCGTGGGCAGAAGGCAGTTTTGGCTGGGAGTCCTACATCCTCAATGCAGGGCATAGACGCGGACTAGGAACCACAGATACAGGGCCCTGCTCATTCTCCCACTTCTTTTCTCACCCCTCCTAGTGCCAACTAGGTACGGGGTGGTTCTGGGAGCTGTGATCGGGGGTGTCCTCGGGGTGGTGCTGTTGCTGCTGCTGCTTTTCTACGTGGTTCGGTACTGCTGGCTACGCAGGCAGGCGGCCCTGCAGAGGAGGCTCAGGTAAGGGGCGGAGCCTAGCTCCCCTCCCACTCTCCCCACTATCCCCCATCTGGGCGGAGACTACTCCAGTGAGTGGGAGGGCCAAGGGGAAGAGGAAGCTGTGTCCGTGGTGCAAGGGGTTCCGGCGAGGCCAAACGTACAGCAGTCTGTCTTCTTGCAGTGCCATGGAGAAGGGGAAATTGCACAAGCCAGCAAAGGACTCGTCGAAGCGCGGGCGGCAGGTTAGTGGGACTTGGGGCCTCGACAAGATGGGAAGGAGAAACCTGGGAGCCGCCGGGCAACAGTGAGGGGTGGGATGGGAACAGTCAAGTCCCAATCGCTCGGTGACTGATGTGTGCGCCCCTCCGCCAGACGCCAGTGCTGTATGCCATGCTGGACCACAGCAGAAGCACCAAAGCTGCCAGTGAGAAGAAGGCCAAGGGGCTGGGGGAGTCTCGCAAGGATAAGAAATAGCGGTTAGCGGGCCGGGCGGGGGATCGGGGGTTAGGGGTGGAGTCCGCCAAAGGCTCAAAGGTGGTGGTCATCGAGATGGAGCTACGAAAGGATGAGCAGAGCTCGGAGCTCCGGCCTGCTGTCAAGTCCCCCAGCAGAACCAGCCTCAAAAACGCCCTCAAGAACATGATGGGCCTGGACTCGGACAAGTGATCGCCACCCCCTACCCCACGCCCTGCCAGAGCAGGGGGACCTAGACTCCTCTTACCCCGGTCTAGGTGCTTTCCCTCCTTGCTCCCCCGCCCTGCCCCGCCCTCACCTCCCTTTGAGATGTAAGTTTCATTCCAGAATTCATTCCCCAGGCAATTGTATTCTCCCCCACCTTCACCCCTGGCTTTCTGGGAGCCCAGGAGCTAATCCTACCCCTCACCTGCCCCAGGGGCTGTGTGTTTGGTGCTTGTCCGCCTGGGCACCGAGAAGAAAGGCACCTTGATACCCTCTGCCTCAAGTCCAGGCCACCTGGCATTCCCATCTCCTGCATCCCCCAGCCTGTCCCCCTGGCTGTTTCCCTTCCCTCCCTTCCCTCTACCAGGTGGCCCAGCTCCATACTCTGTCCCCCCCCCAGCTAATACCCAGAGCACTCAGATCAGACTCTCCTTCAGGGTTTATTTAGGTTATTTTTTTTTTATTTTTTAATCCATTCTTTGTTTGTTTACCTGTGCTCATCCTCTGCCCTTACACCCATGACTGAGGACCAATGACGTCATGTGGCTTTTGCAATTTGTCACCCCCACTTAAGTCCTTAATGAAGAGCCAGCCCAAGCAGAGGGGCCCCTCATCCTCACACTTCGGTATAGCATCGGTGCCCCCTGACCACTTTGGAGCATTGTTCTGGGACTCCAGGTCTTGAGGAAAGAGAGAGAGAGAGAGAGATAGAGAGAGAGAAAGAAAATGGATCCTCATAGGTCAGGGAGTGGAGGAGGGGGAAAATGAGCCTTAAGAAATGGTTTTTAAACAACCAAACAAAAAGTAGGAAAAACAAATGGTTGGGGGGGAGGAAGAGGCTGCACTCCAGCCACAGGGGATTCTTATGATTTTTCTACATTCTGTATATTTCTTCTCAAACCTCCAAATGTCCTTAAATGTTTAATAAACACTGACATTTCCAGAAGCTGCTGCCTTGTCTACGATTTCCTAGTTCTCCTGGGAATAATTCCTGCCCCTTATCCCATCCCCAACCTTCCATACTTGGCTTCAGTTGTTGAGTTTGTTTTTTGGGGGTGGGGTTATATGGTATACTAGAAAGAACTCTGAAATAGCCTCACAAGACACATTCATACCTTCAATATCAGTGAGATTATACTATGTTGTAAACTCTGTCAGTCTCTGCTTTTATATGAGTTAAAACGCAGAAGCTGTCTTCACCAAGATCTGAATTTTAAAACATCCCAGCCACTCTCTAGCTGTGTGATCCCCAGGACAGTTACCTGACTTTGGTAAGCTTGTTTATGTACTCATAAACAACTGAGATAATGATATCTGCCCTGCTTAATTCCTAGGGATTTTGTAATAATCAAATGGGATCCTGTGTATGGAAAACTTTGTAAACTGTAAGTTGATATACAACTAAATATTAAGGTGTTTACTATTTGTTTCTAGTGCTTGCCTAAGGTAGTACACTTTACAAATTAGCACAAATCCCATTCACCTCTCTAAACAGACACTGCTTTGTTTTGTTGGTACATGATTTTACCTCTGTTTACCTATTAATAGGTATACTGTTAATACCTCATTAGCTAGTTTGTTGGTATGTCAATTTAGGTATACCATTAATATCCTGGTATCCTGAATTGATTGTGGAAAGACATATATGTATCATTTTCCCCTGGGAATTACCGATGGCACAAGAAAACCCAAAATGCCCACAAGTAATTTCTTCTCCTTGTTAAGAAGCTAAAGATATGATTAACACCAGCTCTACCAAAACCCAGAGTGCTTCCATTTGTTTGAGGGGTGTCTTCAATGTCTTAAAAAAAAAAATCAATCTTCCTTCATTTAAATATAAAAGCTAATAGATTATATATAGCCTTTTGTTGGGGGGAAGTGGGAGAGGAAACTTAGTCACAACCCAGTAATAAAGTTGGAAATATCTTAAGCCCAAGATTCCTTATTAGTTAAGACGCTAAACTGTCCATTATTCATTAGATAGTTGCAGCTGGGTTCCTTGCTTAAACTTCCCAGGCTGTCAGGAGAGTCAGATGAGGTAGGATGCGGTGGCTGACGCCTGTAATCCCAGCACTTTGGGAGGCTGAGGCCGGCAGATGACTTCAGGCCAGGAGGTTGAGGCCAGCTTGACCAACATGGCTAAACACCTCTCTAAACGTCTCCACTAAAAATACAAAAATTAGCCGGGCATGGTGGTGCACACCTTCTAATCCCATCTACTTGGGCAGCTAGGGCACAAGAATTGCTTGAACCAGGGAGGCGGAGGTTGCAGTGAGCCGAGATCATGCCACTGCACTCCAGCCTGGACAACACAGCGAGACTATGTCTCATTAAAAAAAAAAAAAAAGAGAGAGAGAGTCAAATGAAACATTATGCTACTTATGAGCTAGAGTATAGCCCAAAGCTTCTCATTTAATTACACTTTTGTTCTAAAATTTATCAGCCACCTGCATTTTGCTAGCTCAGTTTACCCAATTATTTTAATATTTATTATTCCATCAAGAATCCTGGTACCCTGGGACAACATTTTGCAACCTTTGCATTAGGCATTTTCACAAGCATTGCACACTTAATGTGGATTTTTCCAGGACTCCCCATTTTTCACAATCCTCAACAAAGTAAGCCACATCCCCCCTTTCTTTCCTCTGCAGTAAAGCATTAACTAAAGTCTAGAATAATGATTCAGGTAAAGGGAAATCACATTGTTAAATGGGAAACTTTGAATCCCATCTGATTATTACTTTGAAATAAATCATTTACAATCCTCAGTGCATTGTTAATAATAGCAATAATGTTGCCCAAGCATGTGAGCACTTTAAGAATAAATTTACAGCCTTTTTCAGTGTTAACCATGAAAAAAAATCCAAGATTATAACCCAATTTATGAATATACATACAAAAAGTCTAAATAAAATATTTGCAAAAGAAAATTCCACAATGAGTTAATAAAACAATGAATTACAACCATGAAGAATTTATTCTGGGAATGAAAGAATAGTTCAGTGTTAGGAAATCTACTGACAGAATGTTATATTAACATGGGGAAAAAACGTAATTCTATCAAGAGGAGATGTAAAAAAAAAAAGCAATTGTTTTTTAGTAGCTATTCCTACAAAACATTCTAAGTAAAATAGGAATAGAAATAAACATAATGGAGACTATTTTTCAAAAATCATTTAAAAAGCATATTAAATATGAAACATTGCAGCCATTGTCATTAAAACAGAAAAAAGACAGTACGTACATTATCACTGATAATATTCAATATTATATTTGAGGAATTTAGCTAGTGTAATAAACCAAGAACGAGGAACAGCCTGTATACATAGATGAGAAACTTATCTTTATTTGCAGGTAATATAATTGTGTTTCTAGGAAATCCATAAGATGCAACTAGACAAGTATTGAACTAAGAAGTCAATCTGGTGGTGTGATTACAAATTAAATTAATTTCAGTCTATAACTAGAAATCTAGCTAGAAATGAAAATAAGGGGGAAGCCCACTGATGACAGTAAAAAGAACAGAAACAAAAATTAACAAGAAAGGTACATAACCTGTATGAAAAAAATTATAGTATTTATTAAGTAACAATATATGAAAGTTGTCAGAATCAAAATGGAGACACTCGTGTTAAAAAAGAAAAACAGGGCCAAGCACAGTGGCTCATGCCTGAAATCCCAGCACTTTAGGAGCCAAGGTGGGTGGATCACTTGAGGTCAAGAGTTCAAGACCAGAAACTCCATTCTACTAAAAATACAAAACATTAGCCAGGCATAGTGGTGCTCGCCTGTAATCCCAGCTACTCAGGACGCTGAAGCAGGAGAATCACTTGAACCTGGGAGATGGAGGCTGCAGTGAGCTGAAGTCATGCCACTGCACTCTAGCCTGGGCAACAGAGCGAGACTCCATCTAAAACAAAAAACAAAAAACCAACAAACAAAAAAACAAAACAAAACAAAAGAGAACCCTGATAAACAGAGCCAGAGAGAGCTATGAAGAAACAGGTTCTTATGTATAAATACTTGATAACAAAAGCTATGACAAAAGAATGCAAAATGGGGACTCAGGGGAAACAGTGGGTGAGGGTGGTGAGGGATAGAAAAACTACAAATTAAGTTCAGTGTATACTGCTCAGGTGATGGATGCACCAAAATCTCACAAATAACCACTAAAGAACTTACTCGTGTAACCAAACACTACTTGTACCCCAAAAACCTATGGAAATAATTTTTTTTTTTTTTTTGAGACTGAATTTTGGTCTTATTGCCCAGGCTGAAGTGCAATGATGTGATCTTGGCTCACTGCAACCTCCGCCTCCCGGGTTCAAGCGATTCTCCTGCCTTAGCCTCCCGAGTATCTGGGATTACAGGCATCCACCATGCCTAACTAACTTTTGTATTTTTAGTAGAAATGGGGTTTCACTATGTTGGCCAGGCTAGTCTCAAACCCCTGG
>NW_012098255.1:136206-139481 GCF_000951045.1 Mandrillus leucophaeus
AAAAGCATATTAAATATGAAACATTGCAGCCATTGTCATTAAAACAGAAAAAAGACAGTACGTACATTATCACTGATAATATTCAATATTATATTTGAGGAATTTAGCTAGTGTAATAAACCAAGAACGAGGAACAACCTGTATACATAGATGAGAAACTTATCTTTATTTGCAGGTAATATAATTGTGTTTCTAGGAAATCCATAAGATGCAACTAGACAAGTATTGAACTAAGAAGTCAATCTGGTGGTGTGATTACAAATTAAATTAATTTCAGTCTATAACTAGAAATCTAGCTAGAAATGAAAATAAGGGGGAAGCCCACTGATGACAGTAAAAAGAACAGAAACAAAAATTAACAAGAAAGGTACATAACCTGTATGAAAAAAATTATAGTATTTATTAAGTAACAATATATGAAAGTTGTCAGAATCAAAATGGAGACACTCGTGTTAAAAAAGAAAAACAGGGCCAAGCACAGTGGCTCATGCCTGAAATCCCAGCACTTTAGGAGCCAAGGTGGGTGGATCACTTGAGGTCAAGAGTTCAAGACCAGAAACTCCATTCTACTAAAAATACAAAACATTAGCCAGGCATAGTGGTGCTCGCCTGTAATCCCAGCTACTCAGGACGCTGAAGCAGGAGAATCACTTGAACCTGGGAGATGGAGGCTGCAGTGAGCTGAAGTCATGCCACTGCACTCTAGCCTGGGCAACAGAGCGAGACTCCATCTAAAACAAAAAACAAAAAACCAACAAACAAAAAAACAAAACAAAACAAAAGAGAACCCTGATAAACAGAGCCAGAGAGAGCTATGAAGAAACAGGTTCTTATGTATAAATACTTGATAACAAAAGCTATGACAAAAGAATGCAAAATGGGGACTCAGGGGAAACAGTGGGTGAGGGTGGTGAGGGATAGAAAAACTACAAATTAAGTTCAGTGTATACTGCTCAGGTGATGGATGCACCAAAATCTCACAAATAACCACTAAAGAACTTACTCGTGTAACCAAACACTACTTGTACCCCAAAAACCTATGGAAATAATTTTTTTTTTTTTTTTGAGACTGAATTTTGGTCTTATTGCCCAGGCTGAAGTGCGATGATGTGATCTCGGCTCACTGCAACCTCCGCCTCCCGGGTTCAAGCGATTCTCCTGCCTTAGCCTCCCGAGTATCTGGGATTACAGGCATCCACCATGCCTAACTAACTTTTGTATTTTTAGTAGAAATGGGGTTTCACTATGTTGGCCAGGCTAGTCTCAAACCCCTGGCCTCAGGTGATCCATCTGTCTTGCCCTCCCAAAGTGCTGGGATCACAGGCGTGAGCCACCACGCCCGGCCGGAAATAATTTTTTTTTTTTAATTCTATGAGAAATAAACATTAAACGTTTTTGAAATATTCTCTTTCCCCCATTAAATTATTAAATTAAATGATAAATCTATTTGGATTAGGCTATAATCAAATGGCTTTCTGATCTCCTTGCAAATGAATTTTGCCTACTATATTGCAGCCAAATTTTTTTCTTTATCTTTGCATATTCTCACTTACAAGTGAGAGCTAAGGATCAGGTACATATGGAAATGGGAACAATAGACACTGGGGCCTATTTGAGGGGAAAGAAAGAGGAGGGAAGGGCTGAAAAACTACTTATTGGGTACTGTGTTCACTACATGGTGATGGCATAATTTGTACCCCAAACCTCAGCATCACACAGTATACCAATGTAACAAAACTGTTCATGTACTCCCTGAATCTAAAATAAAAGTTGAAATTAAACGAACAACACACAAAAAAATGGAAAAACTGCAACCTTGCCCCAAAGGCTGTTCACAACCTTACACAAAAACTACATCTACAAGGACATCTGCCCAACAACTGTCTGTCAACTCTCCAACTGGCATTGTCTTTATTGATTATTGTAGCAAAGGATAATTATTAATATTTCAAAACAATTATGTGAGCCTCCTCGTTTTGCCTTTAAAAACCTTTGTCAGCTGGGCACATTGGCTCATGCCTGTAATCCCAGCACTTTGGGAGGCCAAGGCAGGTGAATTGCTTGAGTCCAGGAGTTCGAGACCATCCTGGCTAACACGGTGAAACCCCGTCTCTACTAAAAAATACAATTAGCCGGGCGTGGTGGCGGTCGCCTGTAGTCCCAGCTACTCTGGAGGCTGAGCTAGGAGGAGAATGGCGTGAACCCGGGAGGCGGAGCTTGCAGTGAGTCGAGATCGCGCCACTGCACTCCAGCCTGGGCGACAGAGCGAGACCCCGTTTCAAAACAAAAAAAAAATTAGCCAGCCGTGGTGGTGCGTGCCTGTAGTCTCAGCTACTCGGGACGCTGAGGCAGGAGGCTTGCTTGAGGAGGTGGAGGTTGCAGCGAGCCGAAATTGCACCACTGTGCTTCAGCCGGGGTGATAGAGCAAGATCCTGTCTCAAAAAAAAAAAAGCATTTCAGTTTAGTGGTAAATGAATGGATTATTTAATATATATATTGGCATTGGCACGATTGACTTATATGCCTGGAAGAAAACAAAGTAACATTTTTTTTCCCTCACTTCCTATACAAAAATAAAATAAAATTTTTAAAAAGACAAATATTAGAAGGAAATAAAAATATTTGTTTAATCTCCAAATGGGGAAGGTCTTTAGGCAACACAGGAAATCCAGAAATCATAAAAGAAAGTGATAAAAAGTTCAACCTCCCGAGGCTGTGGGCCCTGAAGATGTGGGGCTGTATAGTAGCCGCCGCCTCATAATTCCTGGGCGCTGTGGCCTGGGCGCTGTGGCCTGCGCCCAGTGCCCTCCTAAAACAGCAGGCGGCTCCCCCAGACTTGGGGTGGGGGCCCTGCCAGCTCCAGCACCACCCTTGCCCAAGTCTTTTAACCTGGGGGTTAGCATTTTAAAGAGACCCTGCTGGAGTTCTGGCCTCCGACTAACTGCCCCACCCCAGCAGAGGCCTGCAGGAGACTGTAACTAGTGATGTTTGTACAAGCAAACACTCTGTTTTGTGGTTTAAGGAGAACAAAGTTGACTACATTAAAAAAAAAAAAATTCAACCTCTCTCTTTTTGTTTTTGTTTGTTTGTTTGTTTGTTTGTTTTGAGATGGAGTCTCGCTCTGTCACCCAGGCTGGAGTGCAGTGGCACAATCTTGGCTCACTGCAACCTTCACCTCCTGGGTTCAAGTGATTCTCCTGCCTCAGCCGCCAGTGTTGCTGGGACTACAGGTGTCCACCATCACGCCTGGCTAATTTTTGTATTTTTAGTGCAGA
>NW_012098255.1:139531-141698 GCF_000951045.1 Mandrillus leucophaeus
CTTGCCTGAGGAGGTGGAGGTTGCAGCGAGCCGAAATTGCACCACTGTGCTTCAGCCGGGGTGATAGAGCAAGATCCTGTCTCAAAAAAAAAAAAAAAAAAAGCATTTCAGTTTAGTGGTAAATGAATGGATTATTTAATATATATAGAGGCATTGGCACGATTGACTTATATGCCTGGAAGAAAACAAAGTAACATTTTTTTTCCCTCACATCCTATACAAAAATAAAATAAAGTTTTTAAAAAGACAAATATTAGAAGGAAATAAAAATATTTGTTTAATCTGCAAATGGGGAAGGTCTTTAGGCAACACAGGAAATCCAGAAATCATAAAAGAAAGTGATAAAAAGTTCAACCTCCCCAGGCTGTGGGCCCTGAAGATGTGGGGCTGTATAGTAGCCGCCGCCTCATAATTCCTGGGCACTGTGGCCTGGGCGCTGTGGCCTGCGCCCAGTGCCCTCCTAGAACAGCAGGCGGCTCCCCCAGACTTGGGGTGGGGGCCCTGCCAGCTCCAGCACCACCCTTGCCCGAGTCTTTTAACCTGGGGGTTAGCATTTTAAAGAGACCCTGCAGGAGTTCTGGCCTCTGACTAACTGCCCCACCCCAGCAGAGGCCTGCGGGAGACTGGAACTAGTGATGTTTGTACAAGCAAACACTCTGTTTTGTGGTTTAAGGAGAACAAAGTTGACTACATTAAAAAAAAAATTCAATCTCTCTCTTTTTGTTTTTTTGTTTTTTTGTTTGTTTGTTTTGAGATGGTGTCTCGCTCTGTCACCCAGGCTGGAGTGCAGTGGCACAATCTTGGCTCACTGCAACCTTCGCCTCCTGGGTTCAAGTGATTCTCCTGCCTCAGCCGCCAGTGTTGCTGGGACTACAGGTGTCCACCATCACGCCTGGCTAATTTTTGTATTTTTAGTGCAGACGGGATTTTGTCACGTTGGGCAGGCTGGTCTCAAACTCCTGACCTCAAGTGATCCTCCCACATCGGCCTCCCAAAATGCTGGGATTACAGGTATGAGCCACCATACCCAACCTAGTTCAACTTCTTTAATGGCAAAATACATTATAAACAAAGGCATTTTAAATACATTATATATTATAAATACATTATAAACAAAGGCAAAAGGCAACTGGTGATGATGTATAAAACATAAGACATATGAAATGTCTTTCTACACATTTCTTTTTCCTTTTTTTTGAGATGTCACCAGGCTGAAGTACAGTGGTGAGATCTTGGCTCACTGCAACCTCCATCTCCCAGGTTCAAGCAATTCTCCTGCCTCAGCCTCCTGAGTAACTGGGATTACAGGCGCACGCCATCACGCCCAGCTAATTTTTTTGTATTTTTAGTAGAGACAGGGTTTAACCACGTTGGCCAGGATAGTCTCGACCCTTGACCTCATGATCCACCTACCTCGGCCTTCCAAAGTGCTGGGATTACAGGCGTGAGCCACTGCGACTGGCCTCTACACACTTCTTAATATCTCCGAAATTTCTACCTCCAGATACTGCCCCATTTCTCTGCTTCCCTGTATAGAATAAGTCTTAAGTCTTGTACAGGTCTGTATTCTCCACTATTAGGTTTTCGTACGGGCAACAATGGAGTATTCCAGGGCGAGTGACATGGGCGAAGGACCCCTTGGTCAGGGAGCCAGCGAATATGTGGTGCAATTCCTTTCTTGGCCTCTAGGGGCATCGGGTATTGGCGTACCCGCACAGGGTCTGTCCCAGGCTTAGTTCAACAAACAAGGCAGGACAGTGTTTTGCTAGTCCTAAGCCCCCCCGCCCGTTTCCGCCCAAGCTTCTGGATATTGCTGGAGCCAGGTTGCTATGTCCTGGTCAGGGGCCGCTCGCTCCTGGTGGTGCCGGTACCCATCTTCTGGGTTATAGTCAGGACGAACACGGGCGGATTGTGGGAGTTGGTCACGACCGGCCCCTCAGGGAGGAAATGGATCTGTGCTCCCATTTTAGTTAGCAGGTCTCTCCCCAATAGGGGACAGGGGCTCTCAGGGATGACCAGGAAAGAATGGGTTACATTCTTGGCTCCGAGGTTTACTGTTCTTTGTGTTGTCCATGGGTATTTCTTAACTCCTGTGGCCCCTTGTACCCACGAGGACTTGGAGGATAATTTCCCATTAGTTTTAACTAAGACTGAGTGCTGTGCTCCC
>NW_012098255.1:142503-143553 GCF_000951045.1 Mandrillus leucophaeus
CTGGGTATTACCCATCCTGTAATAATTTGTAGTCTCTTCCTGTAAAGGAATGTGGGTTAGAATCCCTGTAAAGGAAATCTGATCTGACTTATTAACGATATCTAGTCGCAGGCACGCTTTGGCAGCCCGGGTCAGAGACAGCTGCTGCCTAGATCGCAGAGGCGTTCGGGCAGCCCAGCTCAAAGACAGCTACTGCCCAAACCACAAACGCCTTCCGGCAGCCCAGATCGCAGGCGCTCACCGGAAGCCCAGGTCAGAGTTAGCTGCTCGGATCGCGATCGCGCTCGGGCAGCCCAGATCAGAGACAGCTGCTGCCCAAACCGCAAGCGCGCTCGGGGCAGTTCAGATCGCACGTGCGCACCGGAAGCCCAGGTCAGAGTTAGCTGCTCGGGGCCCAATCGTGCTTGGGCAGCCCAGATCAGAGACAGCTGCTGCCCAAACCGCAAACGCGCTCAGGGCAGTTCAGATCGCACGCGCGCACCGGAAGCCCAGGTCAGAGTTAGCTGCTCGGGTCCCGATCGTGCTCGGGCAGCCCAGATCAGAGACAGCTGCTGCCCAAACCGCAAACGCTCTCGGGGCAGTTCAGATCGCAATTTAGATCAGAGGAGAGCCAGGGGACATCTCCCACCGGTCTCCGCTGGCCGTCCTATAGCGCGTCCGCCAGGACTGTGCCAGCTCCAGTTTCAGACCTCGCGAGTCACAGATTCAGATTCAGAACAGACACAGACAGACAAACGGAGATGAGCCAGCTCACCTATCAGTAGATCGATCCTAGCAGATCCGTTGACCAGGGGTCTGGTGGGCTTGGGGAATCCCAGACGAGCCCCCAGATGTTATACCCAGACCATTTGTTCCCCAAAGAAGACCACCAGAGTCCAGAGTCAAAGCCAAGCGGCAAGGATCTTTACTACAAGTTCGAACCTGGTCCCTCCATTCCACAGCATACAAGAGGGCCCCGAACAATGCGAGTGCTTGCTTTTTTATAGCCCGAAAGTTACAGGGGAACAAAGGAATTCTTTTGGTTCCCGTGCTTTCAGTAAAACTTTGAAC